>NC_133367.1:4449107-4511601 GCF_049309525.1 Garra rufa
CACAAACGCGGCACATTAATCATTTTGCTGCTCGCTAAACTGAACGTGACTTATAACGCAGCATTTGCATAATGGGATTAGTGATCCAAGACAGAGCTCTCGCCCAGGGCAGCTTCTGCAAACTCAGGCCCAGCCCGGGCTAAATGTGCCGGAGCAGGACAGTTACGCCGCGCTTTCAGGCTTCTGAGCGAAGCCAAATTACAGCACAAGCACTCCGATTGGTTAGCGACTCGGTTGAGCGTTTGCATGTGCCACGTAAATGTTATCTTAACTCATGCCAGGTCAGTCTGACAGTTAGAGAGACCCGTCCGACGTGTGCTTGTGTCATTGAGCGCTGCGAGCCAACAGATGGAAGCTGACAACAATTGCATTACGTATCGCCCCCGTGATGATGCTCTCGCGTTTAATGACCTTGTGTGTGTCCGTACACAAGCGTGATAGTCATACAGTCATTATACACCAGCTTTTCAAAGCAAAAGTCAAATTTTTTGCACATTTTTGCATATAGTTAGAGGTTTGATTGACATGAAATGGAAATATAAAGTATAGGATATTTAGCATCAGATATTTAGACTAACATAAGTTATATATTGATTATAAGTATAGTGAATTTGTAAAAGAACCCCTAAATATCTTACGCATTGTTGCTTCTATTAATCAAAAATTCAAAAGTCAAATAAGTCAAAACACACAGTTTTGGCAGATATAGTTAAAATAAAACCGATATTTGGACATTTAATCAGTTTTATTAAAAATTGTTTTAACTTTTGGCATATTAATCAAAAAATAAGTTTAAAATTATTATTTTTTTAGTCTATTTTTTTTTTTTTTTTTTTTTGATTCACAATTCATCTAAAAATCTAAAAATATCAAAAAAAAAAAAAAAAAAAAAGGATAAATGTAATTTAATAAATGTAATGATTTTTAGACAGTTTAATTGAAAAATTAGTCAAAACATATTTTTGGCTGTTATAGTTCAAATAAAACCGATATTTGGACCTATTTATTCAGTTTCATTAAAAATTGTTTTAACTTTTGGCATATTAATAAAAAAATAAGTTTAAAAATGTATCTTTTTAGTCTAAATAAAAAAAACAAAAAAAACAGTTTACCAGTTCATCTAAAAATCTAAAAATACATAAATTATAAATGTAATTGCATAAATGTAATCTTGTTTAAGATTTTTAGACAATTTAGCTGAAAAATGAGGCAAAACACATTTTTGGCAGATATAGTTAAAATATAACTGATATTTAGACACATTTAATCAGTTTCATAAAAAAAAGTAAACTTTTGGCATATAAATCAAAAAATATGTTTAAAAATGTATTTTTTTCAGACTTAATTAAAAAAAATAACTTTTTTTTTAAAAATTTGATTCCCAGTTAATCTAAAAATCTAAAAATACATTAAAAATTATAAATGTAATTGCATAAATGTAATCTTGTTTAAGAGATTTTTAGACAATTTAGCTGAAAATGAGTCAAAACACACATTTTTGGCAGATATACTTAAAATAAAACTGATATTTGGACATGTTTAATCAGTTTCATTGGAGATTGTTTTAACTTTTGGCATATTCATCAAAAAATAAGTTTAAAATTTGTATTTATTTTTGTCTTAAAAAAAAAAAAGCATTTGAAAAAATGTCAGTCCCAGTTAAAAATATCTAAAAATATATCAAAAAGATAAATGTAATTTGCAGATAAAGGTGCAATTTATAAAAAACATTAAATATTATATGTGGTGTTGCTTCTTATATTTATATATCTTGTTTTACAAATTTTTAGACAGTTTAACTAAAAAATGTGGCAAAACGCACATTTTGGCAGTTATTGTTAAAGTAAAACTGATATTTGGACATATTTAATTCAATTTAATCTGAGATTGTTTTAACTTTTGGTATATTTGTATGCCAATTGTAATTGCAGATAAAGGTGCAATTTATAAAAAACAAAATATTATATGTGGTGTTGCTTCTTATAGTTATATATCTTGTTTTAGAGATTTTTAGACAGTTTAACTGAAAAATGTGGCAGTTATAGTTAAAGTAAAACCGATATTTGGACGTATTTAATCAGTTTCATTGGAGATTTTTTTAACTTTTAGCATATTAATAAAAAAAATAAGTCTAAAAAAAGTTATTTTTAGTCTAAATTTAAAAAAAAACATTTTGTAAAAATGTCATTTCCAGTTAAAAATATCTAGACATACATTAAAAAAATAATACTAATTAACTGAAAAATTAGTCAAAACACACATTTTTGGCAGTATCTATATCTATATTAAAATCATTTTTTGGACATTTAATTAAATTGTCTTAACTTTTGGCAGATCAATTTAAAAAAAAAAATAAGGTTGCTAATTTATAATTTTTTCCGGGACATTAGTCACAATGAAAAATGTAGGGTCAACTAAAAGTGCATTATATCATCCATTGTACTGTGCAAATCAAGGAGTCATTTTGATATTCTAAGCATACAAAAAAGTATGCATACTATATCCATCTAGAAACCCCAGTCTATACCTCCCTCTCCTAATCCGTTCCACCCATTCAAGAAAACAAAACAAGAATGCGGTCGATTCCACAAACAAATCAATCATGCCCTGGCATTGCCCACTAATTGAATTACACAAATGGGACTGTAGGTGGTGCGAAAAGTGTGTGTGTTGAAGATGGTCAGGTTCCTTTTGGTTGAGAGCTGTTACTGAGCCTAATCAAGCATGCCGAGAGCCGTCACGTGCACGCGGCCTCTAATAGACAGCTGCATGCTAGCGCTGGTCACGGTTCACGGCTTGCCTCGACTCCACACCTGGCTGCCCCGCTCCACGCCCCAGCAGAGCTGCCTCCTGACACGGCCTCCACTTAACAGACAGCCCAGCCTGTTTTCCCCCATGATCGGATGGATGACGGGAGATGACAAGACTTCATCTCCCGAGGCCATCGCTAAAGCCCGAACCGGTCACAGGTCAATGGTTACCCCGTGTCCATCAGTCACAAGCGCGTGCCAACTCCGGCTGTTCGTGACAAAAACACTTAATGGCCAGTTTAAAGGACACGGGTCGTGTTGACACCGAAGCGGTGGAGAATTCCCAAAAAGAGCTTTCCCGCGATCCGTGACTAGTTGGATTTGCTGGCAAAGCGTGATCAGCAGAAGTCTTGGTCATCAGTAGGCCTCAAGAGATTTCCTCAGAATCAGAATGGATGTCAGTCACCAGTGGGTTTGTTCATTAAACACTTATTTAATTATGCACCAACAAACTGTAGACTTCCACCCCCCAAAATTGGCATGATTGTCAGTCAGCTTACACATAGTACACTCGGAAGGCATTTGAATCCGCTAATGTATTCGTTATTGTTCAGCTTCAGATAATAGTTCATAGCTGGAGGGCTCATGTCAGCTAGCTGGTTGCGTCTTGGCACGGATATTCAGAAAATGACTTCCACTTGCCTTTTATCATAAAGGGTATTGTGCAGCGTTATGACTCTTTGAGCTCGACACTATTGGTTAAAGTAAGATAATAGCTTGTTTTGTCGCTAGTGGTGCCACTAACAGAAGGCTACACCGGCAGCCTCAAAGACGCCACAGGCAGGACGGATAATGGAAATTCAAAATGTAATTATACATAAAAGATAATAATTGAAAACATTCTCGGGCTGAGCGAAAGGGAGATTTGAGGGAAAAGTAAGAGGGATCAAAGACATTTTCCGACATTGTCAGGGAATCGTTATGTTGTTGTTGTTGTTGTTGTTGTTGTTAAATAAAATCTTTCTTGGGAGGAAAAGCACAAAATGGGATGCTGACTAAGGCTAGGACTGTAAAAGTATGCAGAAACCTTAATAAGGTACCAATGCGCAGTAAAGACAAAGAGATTGATAGATTTGAGAAGACTGCTAAGAACACTGTCATTCCCTTCACAGATTATAGATTCTCAATGAGCTCATCTGAACCCAAGCGGAAACAAGGATGAGGGGGAAAAAACACAGCTGCAAATATGTAATGAAGTCAGTGGGGAATCGTCAAGCGGCTGAATAGCAAACAGGAGTACCCAAAATAGTCCGGTTCAGGCAGGAAGGAGCCCTGAGAAAATTTGCTTGCTTTGGAGCCGCTGGGAATTAATTTGTGTTTAATGAATTTGGATATGCTATGTTCCTTGCTAAGATTTCCTAATGACATTACTCAATCATTAGCTAACTGTTCATAGAAAAGGGCATCACAAGACTTACAACGAGAAAGAAAGACGGGGAAAACTCAGAGCTCCCCGAGAGCTTGGCACACCACTGTGGCATGGTTTATTTATCAGCCCCTGCTCCAATAACATTAAAATTCGTGGCTGTTTTCTGCAGCCGGAGCCTCCAGAATTGACAGGAGAAGGAGGCCGAACGCCTGGTGGAGATTTCCACCAGATTTTCCGTCGGCGTCACGTAGCACAGGTTGCGCGCGAGCGGTTCCCTTTCGGCTGCGCACCTGAGGAGACTTTAGAATGCTCTCCAAGCCCACCTGCTGTCGCCCGGCCACCCGCCGCGCCAATGTGCACATCAAACGATCCGTGTACGAGTGCACACACACTTTAGAAACCACCTTCCATTTCTGTCTCTCCCTGCCACGCCTCTAAACTCCCTGATCCCATCATGCTGTTGATCCGCCGCGAGCAGGTGTGAGTCATCGACCCAGAAGCCAGAATCTCGTTGGCACTCAGAATGTTCCACAGGATGCAGACTGTGCGCTTAAACCGCAGCGTGAGTCCCTGCTGTTGATGTCCCACCGCCGCATGTGGCGGTTGCCGAAGGTTGATGTCTTCGTTCAGCCAGAATGAATGTCTCTCCAGGAGCGACGGATGTATTGATGCTACCTGTCGAAATGCAGTGGTAGAGTACTCAAAGACAGATAAAGAAGAGTTGGGGTGGGGCAGCTTAGTGGGTAAAGCACCAGTGGTAATGGAAAGGTTTCTGGATCCAGAAAAAGCTATTCGTTAGCATTCCTAGTCTTCTCAATCACAGTTGCTCAGGTGGAACATAAATGCATCAGCAACAGAGCCCTCAAAAATGAGCCTTTAGCATTTTTGGTGGAAAACTTGTCAGCCCTTAAATGTACAGTGAAAAGTACAGGGGCAGTCGTAGCCTAATGATTAGAGAGTCAGCCTTGTGACCCGAAGGTCGCAGGTTTCGAGTCCAGCGCTCTCTGCCACCCTTAATAGCATAACTGAGGTGCCCTTAGCAAGGCACCGAACCCCAAACTCCCAATTGCTCCCCAGGTGGCGCATCAAAAAATGTTAAATGCAGAGATCAAATTTCCCCCCCCCCCCCCCCCCCCCACTTGATACTTGGCTTTAATATGCTGGCTGACTTTTCTTGCTACTAATTGAACCCCCACCCCCTTTTCAAATCCTTTAAACCTAACCCCTATACCCCGTAACCCTAGACCTTACCAATTGAGTAAGACCCTTTAGTATGTCTTCAGGTTATTCCAGGTGTATTCATGGTGAAGTTGCACTGTGTGTTTCTCTGAATAAGAATTTGTATGCTAGGCCTAACATAAAGTTTTGATAGATCTCAAACTGCATATGTTTCGGCATACGTGCCAATGACCTTGGTTGCAACCCAACCCTGGGGCATAATATGGAGGAATATCTAGTGTTTATCATGTTGGGCCAATAGCCATTCCCAGTCCGGCAGTATGCACTGACATGAGTATTACTGCAGCTCTTGGGGGACCGAAAGAAATAATTCATGCCGTGGGATTTAAGTGTTGTGCTAAGCTTCAGCCCTGTGCAGCATATTTCGACATGAACTAATGGATGTTCGGCTCACAGCTCACTCTTGACCCTCACCAACTTCCCTCCCGTTGGGACCGATGGTGGTTTATCTCCTCCGACTCCACACCCTGATACTTCCCGGCTCGCTGATTGATGCGATCCAACACTCCTGCGAACACCATAACATTGCTGCTAGTTCTTCTTCCGTTTGCGTTTGACGGGATGCGTTCAGACATATTTAGATCAGTCTAATTTTTCTTGCCTTGAGTGTGGAGCTGTTCAGATTCAACACAGCGAGTTTGTGTTAAAAGGCGAAGTTGGCTTTCAAACAAGAAAGGCCTTTGAGCAATTTATGAGGATGCGATGCTGCACCAAACATACAAAATAAAATGGTTTCTGACAGTCTTGTTACTTTCGAACCTCTAATAGTTTGTCTTCTCCCTCTCTCTGTCTTTTTTTCTTTCTCTGTCTCTCTGTATTATTTTTGCTCTCCCAGGTGCTCTGCAGATAGAAAACACTGAGGAAACTGACCAGGGGAAGTACGAGTGTGTGGCGTCTAATGTGGAAGGCGTCCGATACTCTTCCCCTGCCAACCTGTATGTGCGAGGTAGGGAGCAACCTGGCTGTGGAGCCCGTCGAAAACAACCAATTAGAGACACACGGCTGGTCACATGACCTGTTGTAGATAAACTAACAGAGTACACTAAAGCACACATTGCAGTAAAAAATAAGCTTGTATTCAATACTTAATGGGTAATTTTCAGTCTTCTCTTTGACGGGCGGAGACTTGGGTCGTACAGGTATGTTGTCTAATCAAGTTTTCAGGTTGAAGAGGATGATGGTAAGTCTTGATTTTGATTGGCCCATGCACTGAACCAATCAAAATGCTAATCTTATTCCCTCCAAAAAGGTAAAAAGGTAAATTGTTGGAAGGAAAACAATATGCATGTTGCTAATCACGTGTACGCATTCAAAATGCTAACAAGTAATTGCTAAATCTAAATAATTAACAATCTGTCTTGGTTCAATGGTTATTATTATAATGGAACATCTGAGACTGTTTTAAGGCATTCCATTAGCACAGACGACTCATGCCGCTAACCTTAAGAGGAGTTGAATCTCCAGGTTGATGACTTTAATAAATCGAGGCAGATGCATTTTGCACATGTATTATTTATTCAATGCATATTAAAAAAGACAACGTATGGGATGGGTTTTACCCGCTGTGTACCAAATAACTTTGTTCCGGATAAATTATTAACCGGCCATTATAAAATGGGTCAGAGAGTTGTCTTTTCATTATTACAGTTATTATTGTTCTCCCACTAGAAAGGACGCAAACGCTACATTTCAAAACAACAGATACCAATAAAAGTTTCAATGAAAATTCTGTAATTTTCTCATGTTGACCCAAATCTGATTTTTGTTTGTCAGTAGAACGTTTCAACATTAGACTTTATTTACTTTTATTAAATGGACAAAAAAATATTGCCTTTTGTGTTCTACAGAAGAACGAATAAAGATTTGGATCAACATGAGGGTAATTATCATAAATGACTGACTATTGGTAAGATGCCTTACTTTTGCAGTGACATTGCCACGGTAAGGGTGTTTTAGGCACGTTATACCTTATAACACCTCTTAACCATGGTAAAGTCAGGGTAAAACTATGATCCCATGTGGGTTATTGCTATTTTACTCTGTTTTGAAGTATTTTATTCGTACAGTTTTATAACACCTTAAACTGTTTTAGATGTTCAGTAACATTTGATCTGATTTCTGGTGACATTTCGGTAATTGGCCGACTGGAGATTTCTGAAATCCATTCAAATTACCACAGCGATAATTAATTCAACATAGGTATGCTAATTTCTCCCTGATTATGCGTGCACTGCATTAAGACAGTATCCTGTCTCCTTTTGTTTTGTTTTCAAAGCTTAATCATTAATTACAATCAAATGTTTTCTGTTCTAGAGTTAACAGCACTTGAAATTAGCAGCTACGATGGAGGAAACAACACGCCCATTTGTAGAAGCAAAACTGTATTTACGTGTCGCATAATGGCGCGACGCTTTTAGAATCGGTTGGTCTTGATTGTAGCTGCTAACTTTAATGCAAATTATGTGGCTTTTATTTGTACGGTCGGTTTGATTTGGTTTGTACTTTGGGTTGTTTCATTGATTTCTGTTTTTGTGTCTTTGTTTCGTTTCTGTAATTAAAGCCACAGTGGCAGCTCTTCAGGTGGCTAAAGACCTTGTAATTTTGCATTGTTGTAACATGCTTGAAATGGCTCCAGTGGCCGAACGCAACCACTGGGGTGAATCAAACTGTTTGGGTCAAAGCAGGTTAACCGCGGCAGATATGTCGCGTGTCACGCAAGAAGTAATCAGGCGACATCAGTCAGAGAAATGTAGCAGCTAAAAGCCTTGAGGTGGCCTTTTTTACTCTCTCTGTGTTTCCCCTATTTTTCTCTTCTCCTCATGTCATTGTGTTCTGCATCAACCCCTTTACATCCCTCAGAGCTTCGAGAAGGTTGGTGTGTTTTTTCTTTTCTCACTTTTTTTAACCCACATTAAAAACGCAAAAATCAACATGTATTAAAACCTTAACCTTGACTGATCTACTAGAAGGATCATTGGCAATTCGAAGTTTAAAATTAAGCTGCTAAATAACTTTTAAATTCTGGGAAATTTGTTTTAATTGCATAAACTAGTCGTAACTAACCCGCTAATTCGGGTTCGTTTTCCTTTTGTACCTTTAAGTTTGCATTGTGGGGCCTTTTCTCGTTTGCATCCTTCAGTATTGCTTTGCCCAAAGAAACTGCTTATGCTGTCATGGAAATTTCGCATTTGAAAGCAAACCACGGCCTGATGCATGATGGGAGAATGTAACTGCGCTTGCATGCCTCGAGACGCGATTCCTTTGGCTGTCGTGCTTTGTTGCATTCCTGTGTTCTCGTGAGGTTTATTATTTTCTTTGTTTTTGTCCAAAACAACAGTATGTTGGCGACTCATTTAGTCCGCTCCTTGTGTTGTGGTGTTCGTGTGATGTGCACCCTTAGTTTTGTTCATTTTCGACTCCCTTTCTGTTCTAGTTTCTGGTTTCTTAGATGTGGTTTGTGTTTCTGTGCACTGTCGTCTCTTGTAGGCTGTTTCTACAGACAGTTTTCCCGCCATCTTCTCAATTACAAAGGCGTTCTTGCACACAAAAGCTTGCGAATTCACTTCTGCTAATTAGTTTTTTGTGCCACATGGATCATTGGCAGATATAATGATCTCCGCACTTCACCCCTCCCAGAAAACAGGCTTTATTTCACAGCCGCAACAAGCTAGCGATATTTCCTCGTGATGACTGACTGCCTCTTGCCCTTTCGGAGTCTGCAGGCTCAATCAAATCAGGATTTATCATCCGCTCGAGTTCTCGTTGCCAGCGTACATCTGAAGCGCTTCTTACATCACCGCAACGTGCCGTATTAAAACCCCCAAATTGGACCAGAAAAAAAAGCGGGTGCTTTGTTTTTGAGTCTTTCTATGCTAATCCTTCGCTAATGCAGCTGAGCGCAGTAATTGCACGCCTGTTTCAAATGCATATTGGGGTCCCGTCGGCCTTTTGGCTTGTAGGAAATTTAGCTTTACGTGTTGGTTGCACACAGAGCTGTAGCAGCCTCTGTAATGTTTACCATTTTTACGTTCGACCTCACGTCCTTTCATTGTCTCATATTAACTAGTAAATAAGAAAAATAAACAAAAAAAATTAAATTAGATAGAATTCTTTAGATAAAAATTTATTAGATAGGTTTAAATATCATGCCACCGAATAAGGTAAACTTCCCTGTGATAAATTTTTGCCATTTTTGGCAGTTGTAATTCATTAGTTGTGTTTTTTGCAGCTGTGGAACTATAAATCAGGTGGAAATATCGCATTTAGTCGGACAAGTTTGTCCAATCGTGCGGATGGCTAACTGTCGACTGATATCTCATCGCTCTCCCCAGTGTAGCAACGTTTCAGATGGCCGTTTGTCTGTCTGTCAGGGATAATGACATAGAACAAGAGCCTCCGCTTCACTTGGCTAATGCTAACGTGTTGCCGGCTATCTCGTGATGTCTGAGACTAAATGGCTCTCTGAATTATTCAGTTTTTACAGACACACTGTTGTTGGGAGGGGGGCGACGCCACATGAATTGAGGGTATAAATAATGAAGTGTGCTTTGCCGCTACTCTGTCTCTCAGGGTCTGGCATTTATTGACAGAGCTTTATTTTTCATATCCGGCTGTTCCCACTGTGATATCTGTGCCCCCTTTACCCTGATAGCTTGTTACTGCAGCCTAGCATGTAGATATTGTAACAGAATGAGCGTATTAGCTTTCCCTAGCTGCACATTAATCGGAGCGAGCAGTTAGAAATAAAATACATTTTAGTTGTAGCAGTGAAAAAAAGGGTAGCAAAAGATTTCAGTCGAAATGTGTCATTTTCACAGCAAATATTTGCAAGCTAGAGTGTTTTAGCCTTTAACTGCTAGTAAAACTGAACAGAATTGCTTTTTTTTTAACAATTTACCAATTTTCTTCCAAAACGGCATTCAAATTTCTCTTGATATTTTTTGACTAGATCTTGTTGTTAGCCGTCTACCTCAGGCGTGGAACTTAATTGCCTCCGTATGGTGAAATCCCCCTCTGAGCCTCGACTTATCTAGTTCTCCTCTATTTCGCGCTGAATTAATAACAGAAATTATGATTCTTCTTGTTCCAATGAAGTCGCTAATCTTTCATTGTTGCTGCCTGACAATGAAGCTCTTAACCATTCTGCCATTCAACTTCACATAATGCCAAAATGTTAAGGATTCAAGATCCCAGGATGCTTTCAGGGCATTATTAATAGTAATTAGTCCCCGAGACGAGGAAAACGAGACCTCACAGATCCACTCCGAGATGCTGGAAGACTGATCTGTACCGAATGCCATGCTGAATGCTATGAGTATGTTCGGTGTATGCGCATGAAGATGCATGTGAACCCCACTGCCAGCACTTTGGGTTGTGTTGCATGTCCTTGCATGCTGTTTCGGTGTACAAATAGAAGTGCAAGCTAGATCACACCCTCTACTTGTCGAAACAAAGGCTAATAAGTGTCGTAAAGGGGCAGGTTTTGGTGCCAAATCTAAAATCCAGTTCTGCCTTGGATTTTCACTGAATAATGCTCATGCATTGACCAGACAATCAGGAGGTGGTGTTTGACAAATGCACCAATTTCTATTACTAGAACTGGTCCGAACCCCAACTGAGGCTGCTTTGCATTGCAGTGGCGGAGGTGTGTGTGTTAATATAGCGAACCCCTGCCGTCTGCATGCAAATGGCCTCGCTACCTTCAAGCGAAATGGATTATTGCGGGTTTTGGACATCAAACAGGGTGTAATCTCAGCTTCAAGGTGACATTAAAAGGCTGCGCATTATTTTGGCTTCCCTTCCTACCTTCATTTTGGGGCTGGACAGACTGTCTCGCCAAAATGGCCGCGAATGTCCACCTTCGATTCTTCCTAGTCAGGAAGCACAAGGAGTGAGGCACTCTTTGGCCTTTTTTTGTCTTTTTCTGTCCGTTGTAAGACCTCTTGAGTTGTCTTTCTCTCCACATTGGGCTTGAAATGGGATTTCGTCTCTGGACCTCAAAGAGATCGCTCTCGGCCTGCTGGGCTCCTGGTTGTAGTGAATGAGGAGCGTGTCCATCCAATTGGACTGCTCTATATTTCTCCAAATACCACAGCAGAGAGCACCATTGCACATCAAACGTCAGGGTTTGAGCTTTAGGACCATGTGTCATGACTTAGATAAAGCCTAGAATGGCTTCACGCAATGGCATTTCAAAGGCCGATGCACCGATAGCGCCAGCCGTAAATGTCGACATGCATCTGAAAACATTAGATTCCCCCTTTCGCCGCAGTTTGAACATGATGCTTTGTTGCCTGAGACTTTGAAGTCGCCAGGCTCCTCATGGTCTTTTCAAATGGTTGTTCCGTTTGGAAAATGACCCGATAGAGTCTGACTTTTGATTATTATCGGCAAAGTTCGAGTGCAGATTGAACGTGCAATAGGATGAATAATTCACAAGGTGAAAGGTTGCAGCCCTCGTTCGCTCGACTACCTTAGCAATTGGTCAGCTGAATTTGACCCTAGGAAATCGAACTTCAGTTTTCAGCCTCTTGTAGACTTGGTTTAAGAACGGCCAAATGTTGCATCACCCATTTTCAGGCCCACACGCAATTTGTGCCAGCAGAACTCGTGTAGCATTAATATATTGGCTTACTTAATGAATTTTACCATATTTAATACCCTAGAATCAGTGCAGGAAATGCATATGGATTAGCAAATTATGTCTGGGCCTTTCCATCATTAATCCACACTAGAAGAATCACACTCGTCTTGTCACTGTCATGTCGCACTGTGTTCTGTCATTGTTAAAACACACCTGCACTGCGATTATCTGTGTGTGCTGTGTCGAATTCACCAATTTTGACATTTCAATTGTGTGGATTCCCTAAAATGTTGCACTTGGGGAGGGTTGCATGCCTCAAATATGTGTTGACTGTAGCTGTAGGCCTGGTTGATAGTTTGGTGCCGTTCTGTTGACGTCATTCCTGCAATCACAGTCATGCATGCACATTGTGATATGTGGGCTGCCCTTTCACCTTTGTTGAACATTTGTTCAATATGCATTTATGTGGGGGTGGGGGTCGTTTCAGTATGTCATTGTTTATTTTAATGTTGTTTTTGTTTTCTAGAAGGATTTTTCCTCAATTAACGGAGTGATCCAGGTTCAGCGCAAATGTAGCTCTGTTGCATTTGTGGCATAATGTTGGTTACTAATGAAAATTAGAAATTAAGAGTTATGGAATTAAAAAATGCACACTATTTTAAGTTTAGCCACATTTTTTTAAGTAATAATAAAAAAATTTAACAACTACTTTATTGGAAATCATCATTATGCTTCCAAATGCTATGGATAGAGCTTAACTTTAATTGAACCTGGAAATTTCCTAAAACTAAAAAAAATATTTCAACTAAAAAAAAAATTATAAAATCAGTAAAACAAATAATAAATTCCATATAAAATGTATTAATACACTGTTAAATATTATTATAAACACTATAAATTTATAAACTAGAGTTGACTTGATCTTGTTTTACACAGTGATTATGAAATGGAGTTATAATGTGATTTTCACTCACTGGACACCAACCAAGGTCATCCGTCACACTGGCTCTCTGAAACTGTGAATATTCATGTATATTCATGTTTAATTATTGCTGTAAGGCACAGATACAGAATTTAGAATCTAACAGTTGAGCCTGTTGCCTTGACTATAACAGTATTTCTGAATTTAAAAGTACTTGTTTACTTTCAAAACGTTTTTAAAATTTTAGATGTTGGCACCAACATTTAAACTAGATTTAAACCCATTAAACTTGGTGTTTAATTACAATTTCAAGACTCTGTGCTCTTTGGCTGCTGTGTCCGAGGAGATGGTGAAAGTTTAAGCGTGTATTTCAAGCCCCATTGTGTGAGAAGTCAAACCAACATGCTTTTACTCCACTTGGCCCAGGGTTACAGTCTCCTCTCTGCCCCAATCCCCACCTCTCACTCCCCATGTTATTTTCCTTCTGTCTCTGTCCCACATGTTTGTCCACCATTTTGTTTTTCCAGTCTGTCCGGCCCCCGTCTGCTGTCTTGCAGCCTAGATCTTGTTCTGCCTTGTGCCCTGTCTCTACCTGTTGTTCCTGTCCACGTTGTGTCTTTGTGGGGTTGTTAATTTTCTTTTTTTGTATTGGTTTATTTGCCCCAGCACCCATTGCTGTCCCTCTGTCTTTCCTTTCTCCTCCTGCCAAATGTAAATGAGCCATGACCCCCTCACCACCCGCCATCTTAGGACACACCTAGCAACACCCTACTTCCTGTTTCATTGTCATTGTACATCCACCGACATCAATAAGGCAGTAGCCTTGACGATTCTTGGGGAAACCAAACTATAAAGTTTGGCACAATTCAAAATTTTACATTGAATGTCTTTTGCTCTGTTCCAAAACCTTGCAAGATAACTACCTAGATGTATTAACATACACCTAATACCCAGTGCCTAGATCTTAGAGTATTAAGATACAATTTTATGTATGCTTCTGGTAAAAGGTCAATCCCAAAATACACCCAGTTGGTCAAAGGCAGAACATTTATGTAATAATTTCATTCAAGATGTTCCAGTCTACTTAAAAATGCACTGCTTTACCCAATATTTGCATCAGACTCAATTGGAAACTGTTGTGAGTTGAGTCTTTAGAAAGTTGCCTTAGAAGGTAACGGCCTAGGCAGCTTGCTAGGTTTTGAAACAGAGTCTATATTTAAAGTCATTGAAGTTTCCATTGTTTGGTGTCAAAATGGCAAGGTTACCAAGAATGAACATGCCAGACAGGCTATGAAAAAAGCCTGTTGCACAACCTGGCCAACTCCATCTCTGCCATAAATCATACCCAACCCATTCCCCCAACGGATCCTTCATCTTTTCTCTCATGTGTAGGTTTGGCATCTCAGTAGTTGAGGTGCATCGCTGTCATCATCGTAGACTAGTAAACATGTGCCCTTATTAGGTCAATTTATAATCATTTTCTTTCTTTTCCCTGTTTTATTGGTGTGTGTGTGATAGTTAGTTGAGTCGAACCAACAGCTATTATTGAGTGAATCCAGAATTTCCGCTGTAAATTTGGTGTCACGTCTAGCCAGGACTGCAATGTGACAAAATGATCCTGTCACATTACGTCATATTGGCTGGAGACGATAAAAAGCCTTTCTCTGCATCGAAGTGGGTTCCCCCCCCTCGTTCCTTTTCCCGACCCTTCCCTTTCTTCCACTTTCTTGCTCTTTTGCGCGTTCTATTCTCTTATATTTCTCTTTTTTTCTCCTCTCCAGTTGTCTTTTGTCCAGGCATGCTAGCGACCCTTCAGTTATATTCCTCTATGCATTTTATCTCAAATTCTTCTCTCTGGTTTTATTGTTCCCATTTACTCTTTGGTTGACCTCTACCTATTTCTGCATGATGTCTGTGAAAATGACAGCTGCATCTATCAATGGAAGCGTGTCAGATCTTAAAAAGGCTTTGTCCAGTTGATCTACTCTCAACCACAAAAATCTGATTAAGGTTTCTCATCTTTAGTCTCTCTTGGAGGGATGCACCATTACTAGTGCGTGTACGTACCAGCGTGTACGTACAGTCGTACATATGTAAGGTTTTATTAGCACAGATTTAATACAATTGGAAAAAGAGATACTAAGCGTATTTTCTGTTCACACTGTTTTGACAGTAATGCATGCCTTTCATTTTGTTTACTGTAGTTAAACACCACGTTTCAAAGATGAGAAACTCATAATAGATTTTTGTGCAATTAATCGTGCTGTGATGGGTCAAATATTGGTCAATGGAACCTTGTTGCTATGAACTTGTTGCTTTAATGTCAATCTATATTGTTGGTGAAGCAGTTCTGTTAATTTACTTACTTTATCGTTATTTTAATTTGTATAAACCAAGATGTTTGTGAAGTTTTAGTCTCATTCTTTTTTTATGATTTGTTGTCCTCTCTTTAGACAACATCATGTATGTTCTAAAGAAAGGCTAATTTTCATTGGCGTGTCATTACCTTTCTCTTTCTCTTTTTCTTGTCGCCATTCCTCCACCCTTTGCAGTTCGACGCGTGCCCCCACGTTTCTCCATCATGCCACCCACCACCCAAGAGATCATGCCGGGCGGTAGCGTCAACATCACTTGCGTCGCCGTCGGCTCGCCCATGCCCTACGTCAAGTGGATGCTTAACTCTGAGGACCTGACGCCCGAGGATGAGATGCCAGTGGGCAGGAACGTTCTGGAGTTAAACGGCGTCCGAGAGTCGGCCAACTACACCTGCGTGGCCATGAGCAGCCTGGGCATCATCGAGGCTAATTCCCAGATCATTGTCAAGTGTAAGAATCTGTTGAGGTCACACGAAGGATCTCTGCTCAAAGCAGGTATTGCAAAGAGTGTCTAGTCCCATGTGTTTACCTCTACGGTATTTTCTTATCCCCCACTGCAGCCTTGCCGAAACCTCCAGGTACTCCTGTCGTAACCGAAACAACCGCTACCAGTATCACCATTACCTGGGATAGTGGCAACCCCGAGCCTGTCTCTCACTACATCATCCAGTATCGCGCCAAATCTCCCGAGAGCAAGTTTGAGACAGTAGACTCCATCACCACCACTCGTTATAGCATCGGAGGACTTTCTCCGAACACCGATTATGAGATCCGCGTGTCTGCTTTCAACACCATTGGCCAGGGCCCACCCAGCGAACCGGTTGAGGCTAGAACTGGGGAGCAAGCTCCCGCCAGCCCTCCACGCAATATCCAGGCCCGTATCATCTCCCAGAACACCATGATGGTACGCTGGGATGAACCCGAGGAGCCCAACGGACAGATCAAGGGTTATCGGGTCTACTACACCATGGACCCATCTCAGCCCATGAGCATGTGGCACATCCACAATGTACAGGACAGTGTGATCACCACCATTCAGAGTCTGGTGGCTTCCGAGACCTACACCATCAGAGTGCTGGCCTTCACCTCCGTAGGAGATGGACCTTTCTCAGATCCCATTCATGTCAAAGTTCTACAAGGAGGTTAGTTTATCAGGTTTGCGTGTCTATTTTTGAGCAAAAGATGTAGCAAGGTGAGTTTCACAATTGAAGAAAGTTTGTTGCTAATACTGGGTGATCTAATAGTGCAGCAAATTGAATTTAGAGATTAATAAAGTCTGTTTTCAGTAAGTTTCGCAATTGGAATTGTACGCTGTTATTATTGGTTGATCTAATGGGATAGCAAGGTAAGTTTGAAAATGTCTATTGCTAATGTTTAGCAATTAAAAAATGTTGTTAGTGTTTGATGGGCTAATGATGTAGCTAGGTGAGTTTCAAAATTGGAAATGTCTTGCTAAAATTGGGTGAAAAGAATGAAAATCGAGTTGATGTCAGTATTTGACATTGACTTGATGTTGGATATTGTTTACACAGCCGAAAAACAACAAAATATTAACATCAGTTGACATCTGTATTGGACATAAAATTAACTCGGACATTAGATGTTGGATTGTCATTGAATTTTGGTCACCCCACGTTGCAACCTAAATTTAACCAAATATCTTGTGTTTGAAAAAGAGTTTCACAGTTGGAAATGTACATTGTTCGTATTGGGTGAGCTAACTTTTTAGCAAATTGAGTTTAACAATTAAAAAATATCTGTTGATAAAATTGGATGAACTAATAGTGTAACAAATTGAATTTAACAATTGAAAATGGCTTTTTGTGTTTGGTGGGCTAAAGATGTAGCAAGGTGGAAAAAAAGACATAGCAAGGTGAGTTTAGCATTAAGTGGGCAGATAATGTATCAATGTTAGTCTGCAATTGGAAATTTATTCGTATTGGGTTAGCTAACGGTGTAGCAAAGTGTGTTTAATGACTGAAGAAGTCTGTTTTTAGTGTGTGGTTGGCTAATGATGTGGCAAGGTAAATTTCGCAATTGGAAATGAACTAGTTTTTGGTTGAGCTAATAGCGTAGCAAGATGAGCTTGAAAATGTCTACTGATAATATTTAGCAATTGAAATTTTGTGATTGAAAATTGTCTGTTTTCAGTGTTTCTTGGGCTAATGATGTAGCAATGTGAGTTTCGCAATTGGAAATGTACACTGTATATATTAAGTGAACTAACCACCGTTTGCCACTTGGTAAATGTTTTGTCTTCCACAATATACAGTTGTAAACCTCTTTGTTTATTTTGTTTAATGTCTATTAAACTGTCAACACTGACTCCATTTGTAGTCCCTGGACAGCCAACCAACTTCCAGGTTGGTGAGGTGTCGGACACGGGCGTTGAGCTAACATGGGAACCGGCCTTCGAGAAAGAGGGAATCATCAGTTACGAACTGCATTACAGAGAGGGCGGGCAAGAATCTCAGGTTCCTTCTCCACAACAAACCATCTCAAATGTTGTCAGGACCACCATTGCACATCATTAGCAGTAACATTGCTCTTTTCCACCAAACAGGTAAAGAAAACATTTGGCCCGACCTCTTCCTATGTGGTGGAGGGTCTACGTGCAAACACAGAGTACTACTTCTCTCTGGCTGCCGTCTCCAACAAAGGCATCGGAGCCTTCACCAACGAAATATCTCAAAGGACATCCCAAGCCAGTATGTAGTCCATTTCCTTTCCTAAGGACCCGAATGAAGGGTTGGGGGGTCTAGTATTGTATTTTGATTGAGAAATGCCAAAACATAATGGCTTTCGATGGGGTCGGGATTCTGTTCGAAAGGGCCACTGTAACCTTCACCCTCGTTTCCCAATCTAGGGATATTGTTTATCGACTCCAGAAATGTCAAGAGTAAATGATAACGCTGTGCTTGTGTCCAATGTTAATGTGTGTGTGTTAAAGACTGGACGCTTGTCTGGTTGCATCTGAACAGCATCACATTTGAGCCAAAAGCGAGTTTTGCTACATGTAGGCTGCAAAGGTGATGATGTTTTGATGAAAATATTTCCAAATGACTTGGCAAAGCTTTCTTTCTGTGCAACTTGTTTTTAAAAAGAAGATAAAAACGAGCAGAACAAATTGGTGTAAATTGTTTGTAAAAACATTCTTATGTAAATCACCGCACATCACTTTTATGTAAGAATGGTTGTACGCACAATTTTTGCAATTAGTTCTGCTTGCGTTTCATGAACGAGGCCCTCTTACTTTGATGTTTTAAACATCATTTATTTTGCTTAAGTGTCTAAAGGTTAAAGCCCAAACTTTTAAATGACCACCTCGCCCCTTGTATGGTGTCACACGCACTTCTTTTTGTTCTTTGTTTGGTTACTCTTTCATCTGGGTCTCTCTATGTCACAGTTATGTACTTCAGAGATTTCCTACATGTGAAACAAACAAATCAATGTGGGTTGATTGATCTGCGGCAAGCGTGCCGTTTGGCTCCCCGCGCACTCCCTTCTTTCTTCTGTGTTCGTATTTCTTTTTCATGTGTCAACAGCAAATGCACTTTTTTCCTCCCATGCGACTGAAGCGCACAAAATATTATTGACTCTGGGGTCTGCCATGGCTTTCCACCACATCTCGTCCCTCACTGTGTATTACTGAAAGCAGCGCAGTCAGTGGCCGCTGGTGCCTGCAGGTAGTCAGCATTTACGCTGGGAGACCGGCTGAATTATTCAAGCCTCCGGCCTAAAAATACACCCTCGCTGAGTCGCATCATGATTCAGTGCATGAAATCATCAGTGCTCGTGGGGAACCTTGCAGCTGGCATGTGCCCTGTGCTAAAAAATTGCAGTTACTTGTGTTCAGCTTGTACATGCAAAGGGTGAGTGAAAATCCATCTATTTTGCAGATGTTTTCCTTACAAAGCATACATTTTTAAAATTAAATATACAATTCTGCATGATGCTAGCCAGCTTCCGAGTCAGATAAACAAAGAAAAAATTACGTGCACCTTCAAAACGAGTCCTATAATTGACCTTATATTCAGGATTTTTCATGCATGTGTAAATGTAAAAAAAAAAATGATTAAAATAAACATGAACTGGCATTCCGAACCCATTTTACTTCTGTAATCTGACGTATTTCTTAGTGAAATGGATATTGGGAGAACAGCGTTTTTCAATCAGGAAAATTGGAATTGAAAAATCAGAGCCAGAGCAGCTTATTACATTTTGATGAAAGAATGCTTTGTATTTATTTTGTTTTCTAGATGCTCCTTTTGGTTAAAGGTTCCTTGTATAGATGACTTACAGTGGGTGGAAGATGCCAGAAAGCCATGGCAGCAGATGTGAACCATTTTAACTCATCTTCTGTTTCTACCAGTGCAGCTTGTTGGTGCAGAATGGGTGGGTTGGGGTTGGTTGAGTGGGTGCTGGGATGCAATGAACCTGCTGCATTGACACACAACGTTAACACCTGAGCGTGAGAGAGAGCGAGCACCGAATGCATGTATTTCCTCCCATTACCCCCGGGGGGCGCTCTGTTAATGCATCCTTTGACCTCTGGCATGTCGTACGCTGTGTGTGTGCCCTTCTGTTCCATCTCTATATGTCTGTCTCGCTGTTGGTGTCTTCATATATTGTATTCTGGAACAATGCGGTGCACTTTCTACCTCCCTTTTGTTTTCTAGCTCAAACTAAAGCTCACCTGCTCCGGCTTGACGTCACCTGGTTTTTAATTTGTTTCTGTTCAGGTTTAAGTTCAACTTGATTTCATTTTGGTTTAGTTTTACTCTTAACACACTTGAGGAAACTCAGCGAAACTCAGCGTTTTTTTTGTTGTTGTTGTTTTTTTGCTCTTGCTATCAGGGTTAAGTTTACCGCGACATGCAGCAGCAACACTTAGCATTGCCAAAGCAAATCCATTAAACTAAAGGTGAGAGTAAGTATCCCGGCGGGATGGCCGTAGGCTTCTTGCTTGCGTTACACGGGACTCCGCTTTGTCCCGCAGGGTCTCACACAGATGGGAGACGTGGTTCACCTCATCTGCTGATGTCTTCCCTCAAGCATAAAGCTAAAGTAGTGTAGATTTACCCATAACAAGGTCAGGAAGGCGACAAGCTCGGACAGTTAGAAGCAATTTAGCACAAACGCCTCACAACCTAACACATAAACAAACATTACAGTGTGGATTCCCGTGAGGTAAGTGACCGCCATTCGGAGGAAAGCCCAGTCTGCCACCTCACTTTTCAGAAGTCGCCACGTATCCAGCTTGACAATGTGTATTTGTAGGCGTATAGTGATCTTGAGGTCTTCACCGAGAGTTCATTTAAACACTAATGTGCCAGATTATACAAGAGTTCAATACTAGGATTGCCTCTTTAGAGATCTATTTTGAACTACACCAAGTGGCAGACTGGTCTTCCTCATGAAGGCGCCAAAGAAAAGTGTATTGTGTTTGTTTCCTTTTTGGTACAGTGCTGTCAGATCACTGTTTGTGGGTCAGCCCACAGTTACAAACCAAAGCCCCTGCGGTGGTCCGGCAGAGAGTACTCACCTCACCCTCCATATCCCCCAACTCTTTGGAGGATGTGTCCAAACTTTCGAGGGTTAGTGGAGATAGACACTCCTGCCTTGACCAAGTGGGCGCCAGTGGGAAATGCGCTAAAGAGTCAATGGCTATTGAGTGATGCTAAGATTTCAGACATAGTCGTAGAGGGTCCACAAACTGGGGGCAAGGGTTTTCGCACCGGTCTTCATCTTGGGTTTAGTGGAAGAGCATCTTGGAGGTCCACAAATCAAGGGTAGTTTAATCAATTATTACTCTCAGATAAGTTGTCAGCGTCCAGCTCGCATACTAATTCCAAACTTTTTAGCCAAACGCATCTCTAATTGCAGTAATTTTTCACCTCTAATTTGGCTTATTTGAAGCAGTCGTTAATTATGACTATAAACATCTTTGGTTTTGTGGCACAACTCTTAGTTTTGAAGAGTGATTTCAGTTGGAGGTCCACAAGTAGCTTCAAGTATACCTTTTTATCCAAACAAATCTGTGATTGCAGTAGTTTTTCACCTCCCAATTGGCTTATTTGATGCAGTGCCACCATTTGGCATGGATCTGGATTATTAAGTCATTAATTATGACTGTAGACATCTTTGGTTTTGTGGCACAACTTTTAGTTTTGAAGAGTGATTTTAGTTAGAGGTCCACAAGTAGCTTCAAGTAGACCTTTTTATCTAAACAAACCTATTGTAATAGTTTATCACCTCCCAATTGGCTCATTAGGTTCTACGCCACCATTTGGTGTGGATCTAGATTAAGTCAAACAGTTAACACCTTTCGATTTTGGTTTTGAGGCACAACTCTTCTTTTCATTACGAACACTAAATTCAAGGCTTAACCTTAAGGTAGTTCTGCAACTCTCAGATACCAAACTTTCTTGCTGCGCTCAAATCAGGTCGATTTGCGAAAGCTGAATGTAAATGCTCTTCAAGAGAGAAAGTACATCTTCAGAATATATCTTCAAACGGAAGATGAAAATCCAATAAAACTTTAATCCAATAAGCCCATTTGGTAAATAAACAGGGCTCTGAATAATGTCGCTCGCTGAACTCTGGGACGGGTGACACCTGTGATGAAAGCTGGCTGGCGACGGGGCAAATCGGTTAACGATTTCTCAAACAAAGGCGCAACTGGGCTGCCAATGGGTTGAATTGGGGTGGGTTATATAACTTGAGTATGAATAGTTGGAGGTTAGCGAGGTGCTAGCACCCTGATCTCAATCTTGTGGACTCTCAGGCTAGTGTAAACAGTGAATAGTGCAGACTGATGAAAGCACAGGGAAAGCTCTCTCCCTCTGACCACAAAAACTTGCCAACACTATTGGACAAAACCAATGAACTAAACTAAACGAATGTAAATGAGCTGTATTGGGTGAGCTCAGAAGTAGAGGGAGAGGGCCGAACCCAGCCGACTCTGGGGAAATATAGTCTCCCTCGAATCGGGTGCTTGTGGTAAGAAAGTCTTTAAAAGTTAGTGTTTGAAGATGTCAGGTACGTATAATGTACAGGAAAATGCTTTTGTGTTTTTTGGTTTTATTTTGGTTTTTGCTGTTTTTAATGGTCTTACTTTCTGTTCAAAGCTTGGTGGCTTTCCATGATTTTTCTGAGTTGACATTTTGGGTCCTAACATTTTCTTTCCAGCCATTATTTCGCAGAGAGTTTTCTTCATTTTCCTGTAATCCGTTTTGAATGATTTTGTTTTGCTTTCCAACGATGGTGCTCATCCATTTGAGTTTCAGTCACAAATATGTTTTATCCCCGTCTGTCCGTTTCCCCCTCATTCATTTGTGTTACTTATGGCTTCAGGGATCAGCGCGTAACTGACAGAGTAACTTTTAATGCTCGATTTTACAATGGAGATAAATGTTACGGCTCTTTAAATGGTATAATACATTCATATGCCTGAGCATTTAGTAAGCAGAGGCTCTGTGCATTTCAAACGAGACTTTTATATTGATTTAGCACGGCACAGGCGTTGTAATTTCTAATACGTGCAAGGGGAAGTACCCGACAAAAACGCCTTGAAATACCGCAATGAATGGCCTTCATTCAAATGCAAATAATGTGATCTATTTTCCCCTCATGGTGGAAATATATCCTGAGAGCCCAGGGTATTTACTGTGAAAGATGGGCTAAATCTTTGGCTCACGTACAGCCGTTTAAAGTTGGATAAACTGCTGTATCTTACACCCAACATTTGTGGTGTTACTTCTAGATCTTTGACACGGAAATCAAGCCAAAGTTAAACCTTCGTGCTTCATATTTATGCATGCATGCCAAACACCCTGACCCCTTCAAAACCAAGCTTTTTTGTTTGCATTTGCACTTTGCGTTCGTTTTCCTCGTTTTTTTAATTTTATGTTTGAGTATGTCTCTGCTTGTTTTTTTCAGTTGGTTTTTCCCTTTTATCATTTTCTTTTTCTCTTTCCCATCTTTTCGTTTTTTGTTTTCCACCCCCTCCTCTCCCCCTTTCCCAAACCTGAGCAGAGCCCTCCGCCCCCCCTCAAGACATTAAGTGCTCCAGCTCCAGCTCCACCACCCTGCTGGTAAGTTGGCGCCCTCCACCGGCTGAGAGCCAGAACGGGGCGCTGGCCGGGTACATAGTGCGCTACGCGGTGGTGGGGGCCGGGGCCGAGGTCAGCACGGAGCCCGTGGAGGAGCCAGCGGTGCCGCCCAGCTCCAGTCAGATCCAGCTACAGCGGCTGGAGAAATGGACCTTGTACCAAGTCACCGTGGCGGCCTCCACCAGCGTGGGTCCGGGCCCCGAGAGCGAGCCTCTGCTGTGCCGCACGGACGAGGATGGTAATTTAAAGTTTGATGGTTTTAATTAATCTTAAATAAAAAAGAAAATCAGAAATTGAGTATTTTTTAGTTGCAACTGGCTCTTTCAACTAAAAGGCAGGACCTATTTTCCTACAACTGTATTTGGTCTTATATTGCCCCCCCATTCATTTTCCAGTGACCTTATATGGTCTCTGGCCAAGTTTAGTGAGAAAATAAATCCAAGATGGTGGATGAGGTGACAGAAATGTTGATTATATGTCTGGTTAGACAGCTTACTCTTTTTGGGAGAAGATCTATTGACTAGCATTACGTGATAGAGGAAACATTGACTTAGCATCATTTTCATCCTTCACTTCTCTTTGTAAAGCACTTGGACAGCTTATGAGGACTGAAATAAATCCAGCTAGAGTAAGAAATTGTGTCGGACGTTCCCCGGTGACAGCAGTCTTTCTCCATGACTGACAGCGCTAGTTCAAGATACAAGCTAGTAATCAATACAGAGCACAGCCTTTCCCTGGCGCTTTGGGCCGCCCTAGGATGGATGGTTTTGACGGGGCTGGTCAACCGCTGTAGGTGGGTCGGGAGAGAGGGAACGCTACTCCAAGACCTCCAATGGGAAATCTGGTTTGACCAACCCACAACATAGAGTTATTTAAGTAGCGATGCGTTACGACAGTCACATCCTTGGAGACTTGTACTGTTATAGCGTCTAATACAGAGTAGTCGGGTCCCAATATACAGTACATCCCCTTACGGTGTCTTTTATTGACCATCTAGGAAATCGCTATCCTCCTTCCAGCGGTACTGAATGACCGGAGGTATTAAACATCAAGGCCTCGTATAAAAGGATTTTCATTAGCTCGCAGGTAAAAGACTGCAGACGGCAGACTCGTGAATTGATCAGAGCTCAGATAAGAATGATAGTGAAATGGAAGGGGATGAAATGGTTGCTCGGTTATATGGGGGTGTGATATTACAGTTGATTAAATGTCCCTGAAGATGGGCGCTTAATCAGTAGCCTGGTTTTCACATAATTGAATGTACGTACTAGCTGAGACGCTGGGGCTTAGTTTTCAGCCATACAGAGGTTGGCGTATTGTATGGTGTTAAGGCGCTCAATAAGGATTGGTACATTGTACTGTTTTTAGGTTAGATTTGAGAGTGTGTCTGTATCAAATCAGGTGTTAAATTAAAGATGATTTCATATTTTTTTTAATGGCTAAAAAATGTCGGGAAGCCATGTTTAGGGTATAATATCCTAGGAACCATCATGGCTAGCTATAAATATATTGGTAGAAATCAAGTCTAAGTGGTTCAGAGTCTTATCAGGATTAAAATGTTTTTGTAACTGACCTTTAAATTTGGTAAATAGTGGAAAAAATTCTAAACGATTGAGTGATGATATTTGATTCTGATATTTATTGCAGATTTATACATTTTCATTTTTTTTAAAGCCCAAAAACGTCTGGAAAGTCATGTTTAGGGTATAATATCTCAGGAACTATGATTGCTAGTTATGTATAAATTGGTAGGGTGATAAAAAAAAAAGTGTTTTAATAAAGTCAGAATCTTATCAGGATTAAAATGTTTTTGTAGCTGACCTTTAAATTTGAATATGTAGTAAAAAAAAATGTTTAGATGATCGAGTGTTAATTGAGTCACAAAAAGTCTCATGTAAACAGTTTTATTGCCTTGCAAGGTTTTTATAATGAACTGAGGTGTGTGAAATATTTAATCCAGATTTATACATTTTCATGTTTATTTTAAAGCCCAAAAACATCTGGAAAGTCATGTTTAGGGTATGATTTCTCAGGAACTATGATTGCTAGTTGTGTATAAATTGGTAGATAGGTATAAAAATGTATTTTCTTCAAGTCCAAGTGGTTCTGAGTCTCATCAGGGTTGAATTGTTTTTGTAACTGACCTTTAAATTGGGTAAATAGTGAAATAATAGACAATCTAGTGATAATTGAGTCACAAAAAAAATTAATGTTGAAGTTCAAGTCTTATACATTTTCGTGATTTTTAAAGCATGGCAAAGCCATGTTTAGGGTATAATATCTCAGGAACTATGATTGCTACTTATGTTTAAATTGGTAGAGTGGTAAAAAAAAAGTGTTTTAATAAAGTTCAAGTGGTTCAGAGTCTTATCAGGATTAAAATGTTTTTGTAGCTGACCTTTAAATTTGGTATATAGTAAAAAAATTCTAGATGATTGGGTGGTAATTGAGTCACAAAAAGAATTAATGTAAACTGTTTTATTGTGTTGCAAGGTTTTTATAAAGAATTGAGGTGTGTGAAATATTTATTGCAGATTTATACATTTTCATGTTTTTATTTTTAAACCCAAAAATCTCAGGAATTATGATTGATAAAAATGTATAAATTGGTAGATTGGTAGAAAAATGTGTTTTGTTCAAGTCCAAGTGGTTCAGGGTCTCATCAGGATTGAAATGTGTTTGTTACTGATCTTTAAATTTGGTAAATAGTGAAAAAATTCTAGACGATGGAGTGGTAATTGAGTCACGAAGAAAAAATTAATGTTGAAGTTCAAGTCTCATGTAAACAGTTTTATTGCCTTGCAAGGTTTTTATAATGAATTGGAGTGTGTAGAATATTAAATGCAGATTTATACATTTTCATGATTTTTAAAGCACAAAAATGTCTGCAAAGCCATGTTTAGGGTATAATATCTCAGGAACTATGATTGCTAAAAATGTATAAATTAGTAGATTGGTAGAAAAATGTGTTTTCTTCAAGTTCAAGTGGTTCAGAGTCTCATCAGGGTTAAAATGTTCTTGTAACTGACCTTTAAATGTGGTAAATAGTGAAAAAAGTCTAGACGATTGGGTTGTAAAAGTCACAAAAATAATTTATGTTGAAGTTCAAGTCTCATGTAAACATTTTTATTGTAATGCAAAGTTTTTAATGAACTGAGGTGTGTAAAATATTAAATGCGGATTAATACATTTTCATGTTTTTTTAAACCCCAAAAAGGGTATGATATCTCAGGAACTGTGATTGCTAGTTATGTATAAATTAGTAGATTTGTTAAAAAATGTGTTTTCTGCAAGTCTAAGTGGTTTTGCGTCTCATCGGGTTAGAAATATTTTTAAAACTGGCATCTAAAGTTGGTAAATTGTTTTAAATTTTCTCATTAAGAACTAAAGATACTAATTATTGTGTTTTGGTTGTAAAACTAGCTTTAATTGACTTCTTATGTCCCTTTCATGATGAAAATGTTAAGGCAATTATTGCTACTACCATAGCTTAAACTAAGAGTGAGTGTTTGTGAGTTTTGCACAGGTTTAAAAAAATTAAGTTTTAATGATAATAATACGATAATTTCAATCCCTAATGGCATGTCGTCATCTCACATCACAGTTCCCGGGGCCCCCCCTCGGCGTGTGGAGGTCGAGGTGCTAAACTCCACCGCCATCAAGGTGATGTGGCGCTCCCTGTTGCCAGGAAAACAGCACGGGCAGATCCGTGGGTACCAGGTGCACTACGTCCGTGTTGAGAATGGCGAATCCCGTGGCCTGCCCCTCATCAAGGACGTCATGCTAGCCGATGCACAGGTATGTTAGCGCGATGCTGTCGCTGTGCTGATTATTAACTTTATTTGAAACAAAATGGTTGTTGTTTACTATTTTTCTTGCCAATTTTCTTTTTAACTGACTCAAAGGTGTGCAGGTGATTGGTTAATGTCTGTTTTTAGGCTACTGTTGCAGCAAATGCAGGCCAAAATCTTTCAAGTATTTAACACACACATATGGCCACTGCAGTAAATGTTTGAAAATCCTTTTACAAATAATTTAATCTGTGAAGTTATTTTATAGCCTCTAGAATGCTTTCCACAAGCAGTCCAAAACATCTTATCAGCCATTAGAATTGCACGCTTTAGTCAAACCTCTAATAAGTTTAACCTCTAAGGCTCTAGTGTCATAGATAAAGTCAACAAAAGCTGATTACGTCTGCCGTATTGAGCGCCCCGAGAGCTCCACAAAAACACGAGGTACTTGAGCACTGCGGTCACAATTCAGACTTGATTTTAAAGCACAAGCAGCAAAAAAAAAAAGAGAAAGAAATAAAGAAAGAAGGAAGAAAAAGCAACCTAGCGCCTCTGGCTGCAACCTAAAATTATAATACAAGCTTCTGTCATGAAAACAGCAGTGAAATTACAGATACGAGGCGCCTTATTCTCCTCACAGCTGCATATGTTACAGCTTTGAACAAACCGTGACTAAAGCTTTTAAATTTATGCCGCTCATGTTTATGACAGAATCATTTACAGTTGTCAGCTGCGTGGGAATCGGTTGAAATTATATCGATATCTGGGTCACAATACAATAATATTGTGATTCTGTTTATTCTGTACAAAAGATATTTTTCAAATCAATTGTTTTTAGTTTGTTTTTAATATTCATGTGCCAATTTTAAATAAAAGTGAATTTTTGGGGTGTAAAAATGTAAATACAGTATCTTGAGGTAAGTTACCCCAAAACTTTTAGACATCAAATACATTTTGCATTGCAAAGACAAGTCTTTGCTTTTATGATTTGATATCAAACTCCAAAACAGCCATTTTATACTCTTAGTAAATGAAAGCTGCAGGAATGACATGCTCAGATAGCGGCGGCCACTCAATTTCCTGCCTCGTCTTCAATCTTCACGATTTTTTTTTCACCCTAATCCACACTGACCTACTTTAAAACACTCTGCCGTTCTTCCATTTCCTTGGCACTTTTACCTTGTTTCGCCTTACGCTTTCCTCTCTTTCTTTCTGTCTGTCTTTTTCCTCTCTTTCAAACCGCCCTCCCTCTTTCTCCTCCCGGGTGGGGGATGTTAGTGGGAAATGGACGACACAGCTGAATACGTGAGTATGGCTGTCGGCAAGCGTTCGGTGTGATGTGAGAACCTGTGATGTTACATCAGACCCGCTTTGTATCTCGGTCATTGAATGTGTTTGAGGCAGATATTGAAATGGTGTTTTTTTATTAGGGAAATGTAAACATTGATAGATTTTTAACACCAACTGTAAATCAAAAAAGCCATGTTTAGGGTATGCTATTTCAGGAACTTGGATTGCTAGTTTTGTAAAAATTGGTGGATTGGTAGAAAAGTGTGTTTTCTTTAAGTCCAAGTGGTTTAAAGAGCTATCATAGTAGAAATATTTTCTAATAAGTCTTCTTTAAGTCTTCTATAAGTCTTTTTTGCATTGCATTGCAAGATTTTTGAATTAACTGAGGTATGTAAAATGTTTAATGTAGATTCTAACATTTTCTTTTTTTCAAAGCTCAAAAATGTCTAGAAAGCCAAGTGTGAGGTATGATATTTCAGGAACTTTGATTGCTAGGTTCGTACAAATTGGTGGATTGGTAGAAAAATGTGTTCCCTTCGATTCCA
This sequence comes from Garra rufa, assembly GCF_049309525.1. NCBI lineage: Eukaryota > Metazoa > Chordata > Actinopteri > Cypriniformes > Cyprinidae > Garra > Garra rufa. The sequence continues at coordinate 4,478,146 of NC_133367.1, forward strand.
AGTGGTTTAAAGAGCTATCATAGTAGAAATATTTTCTAAACTTGCCTCTAAAATTGGTAAAAAAAAAAAAAAAAGTGAAAAATATTTAGACTTAAAGAAATTGGCTCACAAAGGAAATGTATTTATAGACAGATTTGTGCATGCTGAAGTTAAAGTCTTTTTTTGCATTGCATTGCAAGATTTTTAAATGAACTGAGGTATGTGAAATGTTAAATGTAGATTCTAAAATTTTCTCAATTAGTGAACAAACTCCATCGCACACCTACAAGTGATAGGTGCATAGGCTTTTTTCAAAGCTCAAACATGTCTAGAAAGCCAAGTGTAGGGTATGATATCGCAGGAGTTTTGATTGCTAGGTTCGTACAAATTGGTGGATTTGTAGAAAAAAGTGTTCCCTTCGATTCCAAATGGTTTAAAGAGTCATCATAGTAGAAATATTTTCTAAACTGGCCTCTAAAATTGGCAAAAAAGTGAAAAATATTTAGACAGATTTGCAGAAGGGGTTCAGAAAAAAATTGGCAGCTGGCAGCAGGAAGTACCTGCCGTTGACAGCCGGAAGCCAGTTACTGGCATTCGGAGGGTAGCCAATCAGCATCGACCAACGTGGTAGCAACCAATCACATGCCACTACGAAAGACGCGAAGTTCTTCAGTGAACTTGATGAATATTTGTTGCTTTGTATGTTTGATTTTAACTTTAATGTTAGCGAACGTCAATGTAACTTTGTCTACTATAGTCAATCGTCTATCTTAGTATGTTAGTGATAATTTCAAGAAGTGAGTGAGAACAAGTTCAGAGACATCTAGTGGCTGATGTGCACAATAAACCTATTATAGTGTTTTTTGTGAATATTTAGCATGTGTTTATGAGATATAGGTGTATGTAATGACTTTTTTTTATAATAACTTTGTACCTGGACCAAGGTCCCAGACCAATCCTAATTTGAAAATATTGTTATTGTAAATAATCAATACATAATTTATAATAATTTCATCAGTTACTGTCTGAACACAACTGCTGAAAGAGTTCAGGTGTAAACTGGACATAAACTAATTATATGTTTTTAAGCAAAAATGCTTTTTAAGAAACTTAATTCTCCAAATTCTTTTAGGTAATTTTTGTTGTAAGTTCCATTTGAGTGTTGTTATTTCTATTTTTTTAAAGAAAGAGGCTGGGCACATCAGCCACGTTGGAAGCATTCAAGGAGGAGACAATGGAAGTCGGACACTTGTAATACTGTTTACGTTGTACAGCACTGACTTTGACAACATAGCAAGCCCGTTACGAATTTAAAGGCTTTATTAAACAAAACCAGTATTTCTTGAAATACTACAAATGTAAAACTGAAACTTCATAACACAGCATAAATGATTAAAAAATAAAGGTCATTAATAAGCCCATGTACTTTTGTCTTTTAGCCAGGTCTTTAATCAGTTTACTTAATGTTTGAATATGTATATATAGACCTTTTTCCTGAACACGGAAGTAAGTCCGACTCTTAACTGAAAGAATGCTTTGCATTTCCGGTCTGCATTGTTTCTAGTCAAATTAGGGTATATTCAGAGCTAATAAACTAATGTTAAACCTATTAAAATGTTTTTAAAAAGCACATGGCTCCATAGCGCCATCACTTGGCAATGTCGCAATGACCGTCATTTGTCAGTTCCTCACTTTAATGAGTGTGTAGATGACACGAAGCAGCGGAAGGTAGCTACATTAAAAACACATGGACGCTATTTGAATGGGTTCCTATGGAAACCGGAACAGAAAAGCATTCAATCTGACGTTAGAATTCGTAATGGCGGCGCTCATCGGTCTATATAATTAAAATACAACATACAGCATTTTTGGTCTCTCTATAAATTATTTACACACACACACACACACATATTTACATATATATAGCGTTGCCATTTAATGATACTTTTATTTGATAGATTTAATCACATAGTACACAGTAATGACTTAATATATATTTATATTAAAATGTGTATTTATTTGTTATGTTTATATATTTTTTATTTATATATATATATATATATATATATATATATATTTTTTTTTTTTTTTTTTTTTTTTTTTTTTTTCTTCCTGCCACTGCCAGTCCCCTCCGAGCGACAGCTGACATCCGGTTTTAGTGGCAGGTACTGTCGGCAGCCACTTCCTGCTGACAGCTGCCGATTTATCGCTGAACCCCCTCTCCAGATTTGTGCATGCTGAAGTTAAAGTCTTTTTTTTTTTTTTGCATTGCATTGCATTGCAAGATTTTTAAATGAATTGAGGTATGTAAAATGTTTAATGTAGATTCTAACTATTTCTTTTTTCAAAGCTCAAAAATGTCTAGAAAGCTAAATGTAGGGTATGATATCTCAGGAACTTTGATTTCTAGGTTTGTACAAATTGGTGGATTGGTAGAAAAATGTGTTCACTTCAATTCCAAGTGGTTTAGAGAGTTATCATGGCAGAAATATGTCCTAAACTGGCTTCTAAAGTTGGAAAAAAGTGAAAAATTTCAAGACAAACCAGTAGGTCTATATCAGAGGCATAAACCCGGGTCATCAAAATAGCTGAAACTGTTTTTTTTTTTTCCTTGGGGAATATCAAACATAAAGAAAATGGATTGATGCATACAGACTCATGCATGTATATTGAAGATGTATCATGTAAACCGTTTTTCTGTTGCAAGATTTTTATAATGAGCTGATTTTTGTCAGAGAGAGAAAACAACTAATGCTACCTTATGTCCATTGTGTGTGTGAGAGACGCTGATAGAAAAATATTAATGGTGCACAGGGGGAATGATGTAACATCAGGGTTCCTTTATGCCTGGCATGAAAGAGTGAGTTTTGTGCTGTGATGTTGTGCATTAAGTAAAAAATGAAGCTTATTTTGTGCAAAATCCAAGCGACCTTTTGAAGAAATGAGATATGCATTGGTGTTTTTATTTATTTTTATAAATAGATCGCTTGTGTAACCCAAAAAATTGCATGAATATCTTGAACTGGTTTGATGTGAAGCTCAATTCTCTGTAAGCTGCGGGACCCGCAGTTGCTTTTTTCTCTGCGAGCGCTTGGCATTAATTTCCTTTCCGTCATGCGCGCTGATCAAAGCTCACTCGCTTTCACGTGAAATATTGGAAAATAGGAGGCCGTCAGAAGGGCGTGTGTGCGCACAGCTTACCGGCCGACCCAGAGAGAAATTCATTATTCTGACGGTCTGTTTGCTCAGGCTCTCTATTGAATTAATTCACAGACATGTGTCGTAGATGAGCAGGAATTGTAATCTATAACCTGGTCATGCTGGATGACACGCTAAATGCCAATAATAATGATTCACACTGCTGTAGAAATGAGGTGCACTTCTCTCTCTCTATATATATATGTATAAAGACAGCAGAGTAGCAAAGTACAGATTGCAGGCCGTGACATTGAAAAGAGGGGAAACTGATGCCGTGCCTGAGCGGCTGACATGTAGTAAAGTCTTTAAAAAATTCAGCTCCCTAACATAGTGCTAACTTCCCTCTTCGTGTCCATTAACCACAGGAGATGGTCATCGGGGGCCTGCAGCCTGACACTACGTACTCCATCACCGTGGCAGCATACACCACCAAAGGAGACGGAGCCCGCAGCAAACCCAAGCTGGTGGTGACTAAAGGAGCAGGTCGGTAATAATAACGTTATCATTAGCCGAGCTCCAGGGCACCGCAGGCCAGGTGTTATGAGCTACAGGAGCTAAATGAACCTTAAGGGACTTCAATCGAATAAGAAAAAACAAACATGGCCTATATAGTGTGTCTGGAGTATATAAACCTATAAGAGAATGTATAGCTGGGATAGTGCATTAGCGGCCTGCTACTGCAAAAGAAAGTTTCGTTTTCAGGAAACATGAACTGATGTATAGTGGTAAAGTTTGAGTAAGACATTAGTGGGTGAGAATGATGGACTAGTTGAACACAGATTAGTGCACTGACAGCATGCTAGTAGCATTCTTAAAATCAAAGCATTTTTAAGACTTTTATACTAGAAAATGAGTCTCAAAAGTTAGCCTAATAGAATCAGGAAGTGATTTACCCTTTTCATGCAATGCTAATACTATGCACACATGCAGACAAACATATTTTAGCTATCACCTTTTGTTCTTTATGTGTCTGACGCCATGAGCGTTTCACTTTTTGGTTCAACATTAAGTTTAAAACGTTTAAGGACTAATCCTGTCTGATTACACAGTGCTTCAGTTTTACAAGCCAACTACTCACCAGACAATCTACTAACTAGTCTGTTTTGAAAATACGTTGTTAATAGCATGATATTCTTGGGAGTACCTATAGCATATTAATAATGGTGGGTATACAGGGTGTTACTTTTGTATATATATTAGCAAGCCACGTATGCATAGTCGGTTTTCCTCTGCAGACGCTGACGAGACAGGTGTGTCGATCGCAGGTGTCAAGTGTGACAGTGGCGCCACATATGCATGTCATTCTGAACGGCTGTCTCTCTCCCTCTCGCTCTCGTGGTGATGTGGCGCAGTCAAAGGAAGGATGTCCCTGCGCTTCCCGCCTCCGAAAGTGTGGCGAAACGCTTACAGCAGACAAAAGAAATAAATAAATAAACAAGGGTAGACTCAGCCCTATTTAAAGAAGCGGCATGGTGCTCTTTCATGTGCCAGAACAGAGGGGAAGCTTGACCAATGGGGCTCAGAGGAGCCACTCCGGGGCACTTTCATGCCTCATTTCTGCTACATAATGCTGTCAGACAACTTAAGCCCCTGCCTTATTGTATTGATAAGGACCGACCCGCCCCTTTCAAACCCAGAACCTTCCACAAGGCCGCCTGTCATCTGAGAGAGTCGGCCGTCCCCGAGCTGCCATTCTGCATGTCGGAGATACACTTCAGAACGGAGACTCGGCAGCATGAAGCCTGTCAGTCAGGCTCTACAATCACGCCAACACGTCATTCCAGCTGCATGCAGAAATGATGTGAGCTTGAGTGAACATTAGTATTTTTAGTGGTGAATAACAGGGTTGTTATTATTAAATGATATATAACATTAACTGAAATAATTTCATTTACTTTTAAGTTGAAGTACTAAAATAACAAATAAAATTAAATATCAATAAAAACAATATATTTAAAGCGTAATGACATACGGAATTCTCACAACTGAATTAAAATGAGAAAACTATAATAGTATTTAAATGATACAAAAATAGCACCAGTTCAAATGCACAAAAAAGTCAATGTCTGGCATTTCTGGTGATTTTTGTATCATGTTTAAGTACATGTCAGCCATATTGACAAAGATTATTAATGATGTGTTCAGAGAGCCGCGTTATCGGTTTCCCGCGCCTTGATCTCAAAGCAGATGTCCTTGTATCGATCTAATTGATGCTGCCTGTTGTCCAGGAGGAACGACACAGGAATGATTGATTCTGTTCTCGTTTCAGAGCCGATGGACTGATTGATGTGCGCGCTGCCAAACCCTTCGCTAAATACGCCTTATCATTCGCGATTCCACATGCATTAAACGCAAATCGCCACGTCTTTATGTTTAGGCGTAGGGCAGATTCCGATCAAGTACGAGCCTTCCTTTTTTTAATTTCCTCCTGTCTCCCTTCATCCATGTGGGAGATGAGCAGATTGCATGCTAATGCAGGGGCTGGAGGTGTTCTTCACAAGTGTCCGATTGGACGGCTGCCACGGCTCGGGGAACAGAGAGTCTGGATGACTCACAATCCTCCCGGCACTGTGGTTATTCTCTTCAATTAATTGGTCCACTTAGGGCCACTTGCTCCAGTCCTGATTGGAGAGTGAAGCTCCTTGTTGGTCTCTGGAGCTTCGTGTCTAATACCGTCTGATGCCAGGATATCGTGGCATGATGTTGAACTTTCTGTAGATTGCAGTTTTTGCATTATGGAATTGCAAACTGGCATTATGGCATTCATAAATTGATCTTTATTGGTGTACCAAGTTGCTACATTGCCTGAAAACTTTAAACAGGTAGCCGAGCATTTGGCAGAAGATTTGTTTATTGTGATTAATGCCATAAATAGGTGATATAAATAAAAAATGATGCCTATATGCCCTTTACCATTGGAAAAATCACTATAAACATGGTCTTTCGTGGAATGTTACTTTGATTAATTCCCTGTGTATTGTAGAAAAATTAAAGGTTGTTAATTACATTGACCTTTTTGTCATCTTGTGCCGAGGACATTTAATCGGACGGTTATATTCAGACACATACGGTTGGTTTTGCCCTTGTCTTTTGTATATTTGATATCAGTTCGGCCCAGAATGCAGCGCTGCAGTTTTCTCGGGGCCTAAGTCATGTCAGCTGGCAGTTGTGCTTTATACGCTTAATATAACTCACTGTAAGTCCTGTCGGCAGGTTAATTGCATGTTAGCTGAAGGTTATTTTATTTTGTTCCTCCTTTTTGTAGCAGCGTCTCCTCCACTGGAGACGAGAAGGACAGAGAGCGAGAGGGAAGTAGGGAGAGGGGGGAGGGCGTGAGTGTGAAACGCAATCCTATCTTAATCAGTGGCTGTGGGTCAACAGTGGCCGTTAATGCAAGGCCTAATGGGAAACGTGCCTGTGGTCCTGTGGAGAGGATTGTGTGTCGTCCAGTGGAGTGGACTGGAGAGCCATTGGCGAGGGGAAGCGAGCCACAATCACGGTGTCTCTGACCCTCGTTGTCCTCTCGCTGCGGCAGATTGCGCCGTTTCCCTGTCACCTTCATCAGCACTTTGTACTTGTGTCTGTTCTCATGCTCTTCTTCTCTATCGTATGCTTGTTAACCCACCATCACTCATCCAGTGATCTGTTCAACAACCATCTAGTCACTTAAAAATTAATAGCTTTTCCAAAACAGGTTGTTCAGCCTTGCAGCCTTTCTGGGTAACATTTGGTTTGTACAAAACGTACATGCTTATGTAACGGTACTTTACAGGAACTGGGTTTGTAATAAATCCCTTTAAAGTCATTTCAGGTGGCTTTTCTTTAGTAGGGAGTATCAGAATGAAAATACACCTAGTTACACTACAACAGACTTAAGTGAGATACGGTTCATTTGAATTGAATGTAATGTCCCTCTTTCTCTCTCTACAGTGCCGGGGCCTCCCTTTCTCTCCGTCAACCAAAACTCAGAGTCAACTGCGTTAGTACGCTGGCAGCCCCCGGATTTCATTGCTCCGGGTCTCGAGGTGCAAGGCTATCGGCTGCAGTTTGGCAGAAAGGACGTGAGCCCCTTGGCCACGCTGGAGTTCGGCCCTCAGGAGCTGGAATATTCCATTAGCAACATCCACCGAGGGGCAACGTACGTGTTCAAAGTGTCCGCCAAGTCCAGATCGGGATTTGGCGAAGAGGCTACCCGAGAACTGAAAGTCCCAGAAGAGGTTCCTCGAGGGTATCCTCAGATAATGGAAGGGTCCAACATTACCTGCTGCTCACTCCAATTTGCCTGGTTGCCTCCGGTGCTAGCGGAGCGCAACGGCGCTATAACAGAATACACGCTGGCTTACCAGGAGGCCGAAACGGCCGGTGGACCCAAGGAACTGCGTCTGCCGGCAAGCGAGAACAGCTACACCCTTAACAGCCTGAGGCCCAACGCAGTGTACGATGTGAAAATTCGAGCGCACACCAGTGTAGGTCCAGGGCCCTACAGCCCACCGATCCAGTATCGAACAGTGGCCTACGAAGCAGGTACGGGTTGCTCATTTCCCCGCTTCAAGGGACAAACCTCTACAATGCAAGCACCTACACCTGATTTTATAAAGTTCTCTGGGAGCCACATACCTCACTAACACCCTCCCCCACAACAAGGTAAAATAAGTCAGTAAGCTAAAGTCAGTCAGTTTTGAAAGGGGAGGAGCGTCAATTCTTGCGAGGTAAGTGCCGATTGGTCAGACACGCCCAGCACATTCACTCATCCAATCACACAACTCCCCTAGTATTCCAAAGGTAGGCGAGTACAACGTCAAGGAGACCCCAGATCTGAAATCGAATCAGGCACATTTGTTTACTTTGTTTGGGTTTTCTTCTGTATTTTTCATTTTTTTGGTTTAACAGTTCCTCTTTTCTGTACTCACCTTTCCCCTCGCTCCCACACGGGGATGGTTTGCAGCATGGCGTCCCATGATGCACTGCTAACAAGTGTGGGCATGACAACTGTGTTTGGGGTTTGTCCTCGTTCCTGTCGGGCTTTCTGCCACGGCAGTGCCTATCCAAATTCGAGAGCACGCAGCAGTGGGCTACTCAAACATAATGTGGGTTCAGCTATTCTGGAAGCGTTCAGGGGGGATTATGGGAACTGCTTGCCAAATGTTCTTGTTGGGGCGGCACTGCCGGGCCAGGGCAGGCAGAGTACTGTGCGATCCTGTGGTTCTGTGTTCACCAGTCCAGTCTAGCGTGCTGTTTGTCCCAACTGAGCGCCTCCCCTCCCTCCCCTTCACAGCCAACTCCACACACCGCTCACTCAGAGGGACCAAAGAATGGTCGCCAGCGTCGAACACTCTGTCAGCCTTCTTTCCCTTCAGTCTTGCTGTGCTTTCTCCATTTCTAAAGTGTCTTTCTCAATTTGTTTCCTCCATTCACATCTGGACAGATGTCCCTAAGAACTTCACCGTGAAGCTGGCCACCAAGACCACGGTATTGCTAACCTGGAAGTTTTCCGATAGCCGCTTCCCTTACCGCTGTATGGTAAGCGGGCTTCAGTATCAATCTTAATCTGAATTCATGGTGTTTTGATGAACAATTTATCAATGCACATTGGTCCACAGATTGAGTACAACCGGCAGAAGGTTGACATTGACGCTAGGATGACCAAAGCTCTCATCACCAACTTGCGACCCAACAGCACCTACGAGTTCAGAATCACCTGCCAGGAGAGCAGCGAAGGTGGACCCAAACACAAGCTTGTTGCACGAACGGCACCACCTATTCTGGTCCGGAAGCCAGAGTTGGACCTGAAAAGAGAGCCGGACAGTACGCTGACCATTGTCTTCCCTCCACTGGAATCCAAAGAGTTGATCAAGTAAGGAGAACCTAATACTGTTGTAGGTCAGAAAGGTACTTTGAAAGTGTGTGTGGAGCCATAAAAAAACTCAAGAGTAGAAAACAATTTGCACTGTTGTTTGCCATAATGAGAATGCAGCACATACTTCATAATTCTCGCTTACCTTGAAACATTTGCATACTTAAGTAGGCAATTTTTCAGGTTTTGTTGAAAATTGTTTAGTTACACTGTAAAAAAAAAAACTATTTGTTGAGTAAACTTAATTTGTTACCCTGCTTCCTTAAAATTTTAAGTTCAGTCAGCTCAAATATGTTTAGTCAACTTGAAATGTTAAGTTGTACTAAGAGACAACTTAGATATTTGAGTTGGCTTAACAAAAAAATTGGTTTGTTAAACAAAAAGGCCCGGTTTCACAGACAGGGCTTAGACTAAGCCAGGATTAGGCCATAGTTCAATTAGGACATTTAAGTAATTTTTATAAACATGCTTAGAAAAAAACATTACTGGTGTGCATCTTGAGACAAAACAAAGGCACTGATATATTTTAAAATCAATCAGTGCAATTTTATTTCAGTTGAAACAGCTCAGATTTACATTTGAGTCTAGGACTAGGCTTAAGCCTTGTGTGTGAAACCGGGGGAAAAGCTGGGTAAGTTACCTAGCTGCCTTAAAATTTTAAGTTGAATCAACTCAAATATCTACGTTGTCACTTAGTACGACTAAACATTTTAAGTTTACTAAACTTTTTTGAGTTGACTGAACTTAAAATTAAAAGGCAGCCAGGTAACAAATTATTTTAAGTTGATTCAACAAATTGTTTTTTACAGTGTAGGTAATTTCTCAGTGCAATTCTTTACTGTAATGCTTTTTTGCACTTGACCTCTTGCAGGGCGGTCTATGTTGTGGTTGTTCCTCTGAAGAAGGGAAGAGGTCCGATCCGACACATCAAGAGCCCAGATGAGCTGGACCTAGAGGAGGTGAACATATACCCACAGCTTCTTATGTCAAGTCTTTGTCCTTGTGTCGCAGACACAGTGGAGCCAAAGCCTTCGAAAGTGTTCTCGCAGGAGCACGGTGGGAACGTTCCCAAGGGCTTTGTCAGGGAGAGGGGACAATTACACAGCTCTCATCCTTACCCGCTGGCAAACTGCCACACTTGGCCACTTGACCTTGAGCTGTAGATGGCGAATGGCTGGCTGTATTCTGTATTATTTGACTCCTTGTTAGCATGCAGTGTAGTTTGAAAGTTTGGGTTTTCTTTCCAGAAGAATCAACCAGTATATGTTGTTCTCAAGCAATCTTTTTGTCCCACAGCTGCTGGGCGACAGAAGACTCGGTCAACGTCACACTCGAACCACCCGTCAACTCAAGCAGGTGGACGGAAAGCGTCCCTACATAGCTGCCAGCTTCAAGCCCTCATCCATGCCATCGTCCTTCACCCTGGGCAACCAGATGGTCTACAGCGGCTTTGAAAACAGGGCTCTGGACCCCGGGCAGGAGTATGTGTTCTTCATCCTCGCCGAGCTCAACACCACCGGAGGGGTGAGTGAAATTTGAGGAAAAGCCTTTTTGACTTGAGTTTTAAGGTGAACGCAGAAAGCTATAACCTTTTTTGCAGAAATCATATGCGTCCAGTCCCTACACGGATCCAGTCACGGCTCCTGATGTGGACCATCAGCCAGTGGAGACAGGAGGGGACGGACTCATTTGGGTGGTGGGGCCTGTTCTCGCTGTGGTCTTCATAATCTGTATTGTGATCGCGATTCTCCTCTACAAGAAGTGAGTGGAGTTTTGACATGCTAATGAATATAAACTTTTTAGATTGTACCATTTACACTAGCAGTCAAAATGAGAACTAATTAGAGCTTATTCATTATCTTCAGTGCTTTAAATGAAACAAATTGCATTTCTTCGTATAACGAGTAGTTGGTCCCATCTTCAAATTAACGCTCTGACATGATAAATGCATTTTGAGGTGAAGAAATGCTAAAAGAAGGATTTAAGCTTATTTTAGCCCTCGGCGTTGGCATAGTTTGGAGAAGTTCAAAGCAGACTTGAGTAGAGCAATCAATTCGATCGTATCAAAAATTAATGAGGTGATAGCTAATAGCTATTAGCTTCAGAGTGCGGCCAAAGCCGACCGCTTTGACTTTTAGCATGCAAATGTGCTGAAACTCAAAGGGAAGCTATTCCTCATTAGCGCCTCAAGAGCCAGGTTAAAAGCGGACGACTCCCGGCTAGTATTTCCTCCCTCGGCAGGACCTTGAGTTTGACCTCTGGTGTCCGGAGATCATATAGCCCCCGGTGGGCACAAACACACATCTTTTACAGGTCTGTCCAAATGCAGATGAGCTAATCTGGCTCCGCTAGCCTGCCCTGTGAATTTAAATGCACTCTATTGATTTTTTTCTCCTCTCCTCTCCCTTGTTCTCTTGTTGTGTTTTCTCCCTTTTATATATTTATTTCACTTCAATGCTTTCTTTGGAAGCAGCAAGCCTGACAGGTAAGGCTTAGCTGTACTTTATTGCTGTTTTCAAGGGGGCAAAAGAAAACAACCTGCCTCAGCATAAAAGCAACTTTTAATTAGATGGCAGAGAAAAACAGTGAAATGAAATGGCGGGTTCAACCAATGTGCCCCTCGGCTGTGGTGTTTGTGGACATAGCATTGTTTGTGCTAGCATTCTCTATTATCAACTGTAAACAGTGTTTTCTGCACTGATAAATACTGACAAACAGAATAGTATCTATACATTTTAGAAGTTTAAGTGTGTGGCAGTCAAACTGATTCACTGAGGAGTCATTGATCTGACTTATGAATTGAATCCATTTGGAAACACGGTGTCATTTTGTGTACTTGTGATTTGGTTTACTTGGTCTCGTTTGTCCGATTTAATTTAGTCCTTGCGTTTTTCTTTCCTTTTCTAAAGCAGCAAACGTAAAGAGTCAGAGCCACGGACGAAATGTCTGCTGAACAACGCCGATATCACCCCTCACCATCCCACAGACCCAGTGGAGATGAGACGAATCAACTTCCAGACCCCAGGTATATAAACACCAATCAGTTTAAACATGAACTCTTCTCTGGTTCATCTCGTGAAACCTGTCAAGAACATGTCAAGTTTATTTTTAGGTCACCTCAGAATCAACTGAAAAATCTAAAGAATGACATTTTCCATAGCTTGTTTTGCATTTCAACATTATTTTCATATCATTCGTCAGATTCTCCTTTCAAACATGTACTTTGAAGTGCGCCGGAGTGACATATATTGTCAATTAACTTTAATTTACCTGTCAGTTTCAGGCGCACATGCTGTTATTTCTAATTAGTGTCTCTACTGATGCAGTTTATTAGTTAATAATTGTGTACGGTCTGTCAGTCATCTTTATTTCGGATTTGGTTCAGGGCTTTGAACGTCCAAATGAAATTGAACATCCATACCGTTTCAGAGACATTTTTGTCATCGCCATCCTTGTCTCGTTCAAAAGGCATGGAATATAAATGGCTTTTATACTGACTTGTAAAATTAACATAGATTTAGGAGATGGAAAAGCCAAATGTTATTTTTATGAAAAACACGTAAATGCTGTTTGGCCATATTTATGTCTTATAAATAAGTAATACACTGATAAATTGCTAACCGATAATTATCTTAATGTTATTATTTTTATATTATTAACCATTTATTTTTTATTGTTCAGTTATCTTAATTTTTTGTTACTGATGACTAACATGATGATTTACATTAATATTTAATATTATTATTTATTTTGTGGCCACAGATAACAGATAATTATGTTTTTTTTAATGTATTTGTTAATTTATTTATTTATATTGCCTATATTTGGCAACTAATATATTATGCATTCCTATTTATGATGCAAATTATAAAATGAATCCTGAATTATAATGTTTATAATTACAGATAACCGATAAATGTAGATAACCGATAATTATCTCTATACATCTTTTATATTTATTCACATATGTGTTTATATATTGACTGTATATGATCACCAATGTATTGTCCATTCCTATTTACAATGATAATTATAATATTAATCATGAATTATACTGCTTGTATTTACAGATAACCAATAAATGCAGATAACCGATAATTATCTCTATAAAAAATTTTTAATAATTATCAATGTATTTATTTATATATTGCCAATATTTGGCCACCAATATATTATGCATTCCTATTTATGATGCAAATTATAATATTAATCCTAAATTCTAATGCTTATAATTACAGATAACGGTGAAATGCAAATAACCAATAATTATCTCTATACGTTTTTTAATTTATATATTTATAAAATTATTTATTTGTATATTGGCTGTATATGGTCACCAATATATTGTGCATTCCTATTTACAATGCTTGTCATAATATTAATCACGAATTATTATGCTTGTATTTACCGATAACCAATAAATGCAGATAACCAATAATTATCTCTATCCGGTTTTTTTAATTTATTCATTTCATTATTTATATATTGGCTGTATATGATCACAAATGTATTGTCCATTCCTATTTACAATGCTAATTATATTATTAATCATGAATTATTAGGCTCGTATTTACAGATAACCGAAAAATGCAGATAACCGATAATTATCTCTATACTGTTTTTTATATATATTTATCGATGTGTTTGTTTATTTATTGCCAATATTTGGCCACCAATATATTATGCATTCCTATTTATGATACAAATTATAATATTAATGCTGAATTCTAATGCTAATAATTACATAAATAAATAAAATAAAAACTGATATTGAACGTCCAAGCAGCTTCCAAGATGTTTTTGCCGCCGCCGCCGCCACCCTCGTCTCGTTCAAAAGCAGACGATCTTTTGTTTTGTCCCAATCCTCCAGTTCAAAGAGCGTCCTCATTTTCGCCGGCTTTGCACGCTAAACCTACCCTGACATTTCTCGGCGGCTCCTTGAAGTGGCGCGGAGTGAATTTGTCGGCGGCGTCTCTCTCCTGTCCGCTCTCGGCGTCTCCCCATCAAACAGCTCTCGTTTCAAAGGCGTTAATCTCGGTGCGGCCGCCCGAGGAGGTCATAACGCCGAGAGCTCTCCTTCTTCAGCCCAGATAAAACGCGAGCCAGCTGAGAAATGGAGGTGGAGAATGCAAGAAAGCCACTATCGCCACCTCATTTCCCATAATCACCTGTCCATTGTGGGGCATCTTGTCCGGCAGCCGCCTAATAACACATCTGAAATGAGTCCCGGCGCACTTTCATCTTATTTCTTGCTTCTTTCGTCCGCTTCAACGCTATCGAGAGGCTCGCCTCGTTAAAGCCATCCTCGTTGGACTTTATTAATTGAGGAGCGTTCAATTTGTGACGCGACGTTGTTCTTTTTAAGCGCGGAGTGTCATTATCTCTTTGCTTGGTGAATTTTCATTTAAGTGGACATTTTAGCCCAATTAACTGGGACGGGGAAACATTTGCGACATTTCCATTAGCTAATAGGGGCCATTGTTCAAAGCAGCACACTTGAGTTCACATGGATGACTGGCACATATGGCGCACAACTTCTCCTAATGAGACGAGACGCCGACATTCGGTTTGTTTCGTAAGGCGTTTAGGGTCAGGTTCTGCTCAATCCCTCTGCGTCCCTTTCAGTCTGTTTGTATTGGTATTATGAATCGTTTTAGAAAACAAACATTTTTTATTAGCAAACTGTTTAATGCGACATGCTCGCAGTTTTCTAGGCCCGTGATTAATTGTGTCTGTAAGTAGAAGATTTGCGATCCTCGCCTGCATCTTATTTAGTCATTTTTTTAGGCTGCTTTCTAAAATATTGCCACAATTCACTGTTTATTTTGATTTCTTCATTCTGTTTTACTCAGTAATATGTCATATTAGGGAAGAAAATGGGTTTTATATTGACCTTTAAGATTTACATAGATATGGGAGGTAGAAATGCTGAAAAACAGTAAAGTATTGTAAAAGCTGTTTGGGCTTTTTATATATGCTATAAATAAAGCAATTTAACTATGCACCTCATTTTAAATTGATAACCAATAGTTATCTGTTATTGTATGCATTATAATTCATGATAGAGATAGATAGATAGATAGATAGATAGATAGATAGATAGATAGATAGATAGATAGATAGATAGATAGATAGATAGATAGATAGATAGATAGATAGATCGATCAATGTATTTATTAATATATTGCCAATATTTGGCCACCAATATATTATACATTCCTATTTAGGATACAAATTTTAATATTAATCCTGAATTCTATTGCTTATAATTACAGATAATAGACAAATGCAAATAACTGATAATTATCTCTGTGCGTTTTTTTTATATGTATATATTTATACATTTATTTATTTGTATTGTCTGTATATAGTCACCTATATATGACTGTATGCATTCCTATTTCTAATAATAATTAGAATATTAATGACTGATGAGTGAATTATAATGCTTAAAATTACAGATAACCAAGAAATATAGATAACCAATAGTAACGTCTGCTATTTTTTAGATTTTCTTATTTATATTGTATTACTATTATATAGTAACAAATATATTATGCACTCATATTTATAATGCTAATTATAATATTAATCCTGACGTCTAATGTGTAAAATTACAGATAATCGATAAATACAGATAACCGATAATTATGTCTATGCTGTGTTTTTTTATATTTATTTATTTATTTATTTATTTATTTATTTATTTATTTATTTATTTAAATTGGATGTATATGGTCACCAATATATTATGCATTCCTGTTAATAATGTTAATTATAATATTAATCCTGAATTATAATGCTTAAAATTACATATAACTGTTAAATACAGATAACCGATAATTATGTCTATGCTGTGTTTTTTTATATTTATTTATTTATTTATTTATTTAAATTGGATGTATATGGTCACCAATATATTATGCATTCCTGTTAATAATGTTAATTATAATATTAATCCTGAATTATAATGCTTAAAATTACATATAACTGTTAAATACAGATAACCGATAATTATGTCTATGCTGTGTTTTTTTATATTTATTTATTTATTTATTTAAATTGGATGTATATGGTCACCAATATATTATGCATTCCTGTTTATAATGTTAATTATAATATTAATCCTGAATTATAATGCTTAAAATTACATATAACTGCTAAATACAGATAACCGGTAATTATGTCCATGCTGTTTTTTTTTTAAGATTTATTTATTTCCAATGACTGTATATGGTCACCAGTATATTTTTCATTTCTGTTTATGATGTTAATTATAATATTATTCCTGAATTATAATGCTTAAAATTACAGATAACCGATAAATACAGATAACCGATAATTTATATCAAACATATTTACTTATGTACAGTATGTTTGTATACATGCTTAACAATATATATTTAATGTTTTTTGGGGGGTTGACAGCTATCATCTTGGCCAACATGAAGCACAAAAAGTACATTTTGACTTTTGTTCTCAAAAGCATTCCTAATGCGAATTCAGACCTGATCCACTCGCTTGCATGTTAATCTGCGCATCTGCATAGGTGTCGAGTGCCCGAAGTCTCCACAGATGGTTCAGACCTCAACAACAGAAGCTAAAGATGCTTCTCTTGCGCTCGCACTCCAGACAGCTGGACAGACGTTGAGCCGCTAAACTCTGTCCGTATGTCTTTTTACCGCTCGATTGCTGCCGCCATCTGATATTTTGAGGATTTGTTTTTTTTTTAAACTAGCGTGGAGTTTGAGGTGAACACTTGTGGTATAACTCCAACAGTTCATGTACGTCTCATAAACATCAGCGGCTGTGATGTTGGAGAAAGGACGATATGCGAGCGAGTGTCCTACTTTCAGCGTCTGATAGACTGCTTGGCGTCGGATCCAACGGCAAGGACCCTCACGAGGATTACCACCTTCATTCGAAGCAGGGGTGGTCCATTCTCCTGCCTGGTTAAAAATGCACAATATAGTCTGAAAAATTAATTGGAAAACGCATAAAAGGAGAAGTTCTATTTTCCTGCTTATTAATTTCCCTTGCATTTATCTTGTTTTTCCATTTCTTTCAGTCCATTTCAACTAATTATCAGTACATTCAAAGAGGGATGCTTTTATTTTATTTTTTGCTGTTTGATGTTTTTCACAGATTCGGGTCTAAGCAGTCCTGTCAGTGAAGCCGGTTTTGACTATGAAAGTTAGTGCTCACATCTCGCGCTGAGCTTTGGTGTTTTCTTATCTTTTTTTAATGCGTCTGCCCCACATCCGGAATAATGGGTTGTGTTTTCCGACTACATTTGCATATGACTTTTTTTTTTCTCCCCTCACAAACTGCCGGATCTGCGCTAATTTTCACTCCCGTAACCCTGGGAAAGTTAAAAGGAGTCGTAATTCAAATGAAACCTAAAACTACAGCTCATTAGCAATTGCTTTTCCTATACGAGGTGCATAATTTAGGATAAAAAGTGTATAATCCTAGTTTTTGCTTAAAAGATATGTTAAAAGCATTAAAAGTGCATTTGACTTTTGTTTTTTTATGTAACCTAGCCATATTTAAGCTTGACATTGAAATAGAAACATTTTATAATTATAATTAATGAATATCTTGTAATTTAAGTAAATACACAGTTATGTTAATATAATTACTTTTATTATTTTTATATTTAGTTAGGCATTTTATATATATTTATATATATAATCTAGAGTTGTAATGCTGTTTCAAAGATATCTTTAATTTCTACGACTGTTTGAAGCAAGCAGCGTGTCGATGATTTTCCTAGACATTTGTTCTGCATTATGCATCTGTGGG
This sequence comes from Garra rufa, assembly GCF_049309525.1. Lineage (NCBI taxonomy): Eukaryota > Metazoa > Chordata > Actinopteri > Cypriniformes > Cyprinidae > Garra > Garra rufa. The sequence goes on from NC_133367.1 coordinate 4,495,982, forward strand.
AAGTTAAAATGCAAATGCGGTTAACTGTTTCATCTTAATTATGACTGCTTTTAACTTTCGTTCGTAACACGGCTTTTAATTTTTCCTTTTTAATTTGTTTCTTCTGCTTGTCGATTGCTTTGTTCTCACAGGCTGTTGGCTGCACACTATTAATCCACAGTAAAAGCAGCTGATCATGTAGAGACTCAGCTCTGCTGTATAATTTTTACACAAGTCTCCACACATTCCAGCATCCTGTCCGTTCAGGCCCCCGTTCCTCTCTCCACCGATGGGGTCGTTCTGCAGGCGGAGATAACGAGCCGAATTAATTAAACCCTCCGCAAACAATAGTCCGACATTTGATACATCCCTCCCGCCCCCCAGCGAGGCAGAGGAAAGAGAAACATGACTCCTGTTTTCTTGTTTTTTTATGGGGAAACATACCGAGTGCTTTTCCTTTTATATGTAAATGAACAATCGCATAAAATCGTTTCGCGAACAGCAGCAGCGGATATCAAAAGGATTTGTTATTTGCATCACCTGTCAAGCACAAATAAGAGACTGAAAATATGTAATTAGACAGTTTGCATCTCTCGCGCTCACTGATCTTGGGCTTGATTGCATGGGATAAAAAGACTCCACGGTGGAGAGAGAGAGAGAGAGAGACGCAAAACTCCTGGCAGAGAGAGCAGATAGGAAATGAACAGCAACAGGAATTTGTCCTTGAAAGAGTTTATATCCAATTGGACGTCGTTTAAACAGACTTTTAGTGTCTTTCACATAAATACTTGAAACTGAATCTAGTTAATTATAAAAACTGATAAGGTCATGCACGTAAAGCCAGTAAGTATCGATGTCCAATTTGAACTATTTGACAAAGTTTGCTCTGAAACTTTGGATAATCTCCAGAGGTTGAAGCATTTTTGCACCCCGATCGGATCAAACGTAATTGTTTCGCACATCTTGCAGAGAGAACATTCCCAATAACAAACAAATAACAGCTTATTTATGAAATGGAAAAATAGGACACGAGTAATTGTTGTTGACATGGAGCGAAGTTGAGGAACGCGTTGACATTGGAAAACTGCTAATCTTCCGAGTTTGTTGGGTTTCGATTGGCCTTTCTCATTGCATTATAGAGGCTGTCGCCGTTTAGCATGCAGGTCTGATCTCGGGTTGTTTGCCAAAGTTGCCCTTCACATCTTTTTCGAGAGTGCTTTGGCATATATTACCTCGGTTCACCTTAAGAGGGTAAAACTGAGTCCAGACTATCTCTAAGACCTCGGCCAGGCTGATGACAATAACATATGCAGAGTAAGAAAAGCGTTAGCTTCCAGACAACTGTTATTAGCATAGTTTGATTAGCTTTGTTTCAGCTAGAACCTTTCTGAGTGGCATTTGCTTCGTTTTGTGCCATAATGTCCAATCAGCAAGTGTCCTTTCTCAATCAAACCCAAGCCATTTGCGGCGTACAACATTACGGGAAGGAAAAAACTGCAAGTGAAATTGAGGATGGATAATGTGATTATGCAGATTATCCATGCTTAATTAAATCACAGTGCTCTTCAAGAAAGACGTCAACATTTATCCAACTTTTGACCTCGCCTTAAAGTCCAATGCATTGCTGTCCATTTTAGGAAGAGCTTGTTGAGGACATGTCTGTTTTCTGCCGTAATCCATTACTAATTCATAACTGGATTAACTCCACAACGAGAGGCCTAGGAAGTTTTTGGTCTGAGCAAACAGCAAAACCAGTGCTTGTTTAAGGAAAGGTCTTATAGGTTGTTGCCGAGTTAACATGGGCGACTGCATCCGTGACACGCTTGCTTAGCTTTGGCTGAACTAAAAGCAGAGAACACGGCACTTCACTTCGCACCGGTATCATCGGGTCATCCCAACCCAGGCCAGAACTCTCGAATAAGCCCCCACCTTACCCTGATTACCCCCATCATCTCCCCTCCACCGCAAGAGCTTTATTTCCCATCATTGCGCGAATGAAGGATTACATAAGGAAATTATTGCAAGCTTCTGCCAAAAGGAAGGCTGTTAGAAATATTAAGGCTAGAGGTTTACTCCAGGGAAAGGCAATATTGTATTTTTCTACCTCTCGCTCGCTCATGTTTTTTTGGTGTTTAGTGTGGAAGCATTCCAGCTTTTTTTCCCCCCAGAGCAGTGAGACAAAGAAAGCAAGAACATTAAGTCCGTATTTTGGTTACGTTCAAGGCGACATGCAAATGAGTCTGTTTATGAAGCCTGGCATAATATACAAGACGGAAACTTGTGTGCATGCTCAAGTCTACGGCAAACAGTCCCGGAATGCCAAAACAGGGTTATGGTAAGGGCAGGAGTGTTCAATCTTGCACCTGGAGGCCACTTTCCTGAAGAAAGTACCTGCCCAGAAGTTTCTAGTGATCCTGAAGACCTTGATTAGCTGGTTCAAGCTAGTTACATTTGGGATTAAGCTAGGTAGGTGGCCCTCCAGGGCCAGGATTGGACACCCTGGTTTAGGGTAACATAGGGTTCATCCTAGAACAGGGGTGCCCAAACTCTGTACTGCAGGGCCGGTGTTCTACAGAGTTTAACTCCAACCCAATTAGACACACCTGAACCAGCTAATCAAGCTCTTACTAGACATACTAGAAACTTCCCAGCAGGTGTGTTGAGGCAAGTTAGAGCTAAACTCAGGACACTGACCCTCCAGGACCATGTTTGGGCAAACCTAGGGTGAACCCTACGTTACCCTCAACCAGGGGTGTCCAATTCTGCTCCTGCAAACTAACCTCAACTAGAACCGACCATAGAAGATACCAACAGGGATACCATTACCCTATTCCAGATATTCATAGCTCCAGTGTTGTAGTGTGCTTTTGGCCTTTTGTCTCGCCTTGGTGGAATAGAAGTTTTCAGATTTTGCATTTGATTAAATCTATTACGTTTCAGCTCTGCAGACATGAACATATTTCTCAAGGGCAGATCTTGGGGGTTGTTTCAATTTATTGTTCCTGTGACTCAGTTTGAAAGGAGATTTGTTTGGTTTCACGAAGGCAACCAAGCGCATTTATTCCCCTTGTCGTAGCCTGCCGAGGACAAGCGTATGGTTTGTCTTATCCGCCAAGTATATGAAGTGTCCTCCTGTTTGTAGTTTTTAGCTACGGTGGAGTGCGGAAGAAAAAATTTCATTGCTGTGGCAATACTGCAAAGCTATTAGGAACCATTTGACCCACTATCATTTTTGTAATTGGTCTGGGGTTTTTGCAGCACCTTAGCAATCGTCCTTAGGTCTTGTCTTTGTAAACGCAGCTGGTTTTTCTGTATTAGGACGATTCTGATTGGTCCGACTGATGATGTAGAGCTCTGGCCTGGTCGCACTGTGTCTCTAACATCACCCACTGTTCCTCACCCTCATTGTCTCACCTGCTTGGGTGTCTCCCCCCACCCTGATCACGTTTTTGTTCACCAATCTTTGAGATTTGGCTTCTAAGTTTCTTTCTTGGTCTTTCTGACCTTGTCTTTCTGTGTCTTCTTCCCCTGATTGGTGTGCAGGTATGATGAACCACCCTCCTATTCCCATCTCTGAGCTCGCTGAGCACACAGAGCTACTGAAGGCCAACGACAACCTGAAGCTCTCCCAGGAGTATGAGGTACTGCATATTATACAGAGCTACCATTTTACATTACGAATAAGCCATTCCACTTACACCAAGTGGGTTTTCCTGCTGAACAAATGCCGGTGAATTGTTTTTAGCATTTGCATGGCAGTAACTCATGTGACAAGGGGTTTTGTAGTGTCTCAGTTTGGAGTGCTGGGCTCGTAAACGTAGTGGCAGCTGATTAGCCTTTGCTATTGCTGAATCAGCCTTTATTTGCATAGAGCAAATGTTGTCGTCCATCTTAAATCACAGCGTGCTACGGCAGCACTGCCATCAACACCCCCGGGGCTTAATGCCGTCCTAAATGGCTCCCAGCGTGGGCCAGACCTGATATCTCAGCAGGAACATGGGGCACGCTTGAGTTGAGCCAACCCGCTATCATTTTTGGGGCATTGGTTTAGCATATAGATTAGCATTAGCTGCATATGCTAACTAAACGAAGAACATCATTCATGAGCAGCTAAGCCTGAGTGGTGGATTGTTGAATAGGTTGTTTCTGACCTCGGCCACCTGGGAGTAAACAATTGCATAATCTAGCAAAATCACCTACTTCTTAATTTTAAATTTACTTGCTCTGGCTTTGTAAATAAGTTATTCTGCTGAGGATAGTGTTTGGGAATTGCTGCTCTAGAAGACAAAAATTGGCTAGAGAAGAGAAAAAACGTTAGCGATGGAAGCTGATACCAAATTTCAAATTATGTCATTGCTTCCGTCCATACAATAATCTGTTAGATCACAGCACAGTGTAGCATTTGGCTTGGGGGAGAACCAAACCAATCCAAGCTGTGTGCGTTGAAACCCACCGGCGGTTTGCAGGGTAGATGATAAGAGAGACGGGTTCGAGAGCACGGACAACCTGTGGAGGATCCGTGCTCTGTTATTTGTGCCTGTAATCATGGCAGGGTAAACAGCTACATCAAACCCCTCATTGTGGGTTATTTAGTCCTAGTTTCAGCATGCAGAGACGGTCGCCTAAATGAAAACATCCCTCAAGCTAGAAGAGCTGGGACGGAGCCATTGCCCGAGAACAGGCTCGGAATCATAATGGAATACTAAATTACCCCGACAGGGGAATAGAATATTTATTCAGAAATTCTCATATTGGGAACGTGGCGGCATTTATCTTGCTGGCGTCAGATAATTCACCCCCTCACAGGAAGGAACAGACTCTTTTATCAGAGTTTCCTTTGCTATTATTCACTGTCCACGACAAAGCTACCTGGCCGAATGCTGGTGAATATTTAAACGATAGCAGACGGCTTTTAATTACACTTTAATGTGCGTCTGTGATTGCGGCAGGAGGACTTTTATCTTGTTGTGAGGGATCCTCACTTTGCTATTTTCCGTTAGTTTTAGTCCTCCCAGGCCCCATGGCCTCACTCAACCCTGCTTTTCTCAGTGTTGAACTCTCTTCTGTTTCTCCACCTTCTTCTGATGTTCTAGCGGATGCAAACTCACTCTCTTCTCGCATTAGTATTCGTGCCAGTGATGCTGAGGGATTGGGAAAAGCCCTGAGGGTTGCTTCACTCCGTTTTCTCTTTCCACAGTCCATCGATCCGGGTCAGCAGTTCACCTGGGAGCATTCCAACCTGGAGGTCAACAAACCCAAGAACCGCTACGCCAACGTCATCGCCTACGACCACTCCCGCGTAATCCTGGCGCCCATCGAAGGTCGGGCAGCACTGCACACACACAGATTCTTTCAAAGAAAAGCCTTGCTTCTGAAAGTTCCAGAATGACTGAACTTTGTTGTCGCCCACAGACGTGTCTGGCTTCAAAAAAGGCTGTTTATTTGAGAAATTTATTTCAGCGCAAGGTCCTAAAATCCTTCCTGAAGAGCCTGATAGATCTAGGATGTGCATTTGGGAGATGGCCATACATTTTTATGTCTTTATTATGTGTTTTTTAGTGCTTATCCGTATAAATCAATTGGCTTTCTTCCCTTCCCACGCAGTTTTATTGTCTGCTCACGCACATACAGGAAACAAGAGTCAGATAATTCACAAGCAGTCGAAATTAAATTCGAATTGTATAGTGCACGGCTGTATCCCAGAGTGCCTTCAGTTGAGGTATAGAAGCTGTCAAACCTTTGGAAGAAACAGTGGAAAATCTGCAGAGATTCTGCTGTAATGTTGGTAAAGCGCCCATCTTTTTTTCCATCCAGAGGCGACTGTCAATCCTCAGTGCTCCTTTGAGCTGTTTACACCCCCCCCACCCAGGTTTCCTCCCTCGTCGTCGCGTCACCTTGATTTTCGCCACAGTTCACCACGACCCAATTTAGATGAGCAATAACGTGGCGTAACAGAATCATCACAAAGACAGCGCCCATAAATGCATAAATTAATCAAGTTCGAAATTTCCATTTTACAGTGCAGTGATTTCGCCATTAGACACAGCGGTGGAACAATTCGTGCAGGCAGCCGTGCTCTGTTCACTTAGCTATGACTAAAGCGAAACACTCCCGTGATCGCTTTGTGAGACGAGGAAGAGGCTTTTAATGGCATTCTTTTTTCCCCCTGATTGCTAATTTTGCCTTTTTCTCCAACGTAGCGGGGGCTAGAAAATGAGCACGGCCAAGTGTTTCATTGTTCGTTGTTAAAGCACGAAAACAACAATTTAGCACCGCGGGCCTGTGTTTGTGATTGAAGCTTTTGTGTTGGATAAACTGTACAATTAAATGTGCCTCTCATAGGTTATTTGCCAGAGGTCTGAAGCGAGCGCGGACCCCGAGTGTAATTACAAGTGACTTGTTTCACAGAATTAATGGTGCTTGCTCCTACCGGGGGATTTGAACAAACCCCTAACCTTAAGTATTGAACTTTGTTGTATAATTTGTCCCTCGCTGCTTGCGCCATGTACAAAAATGACACATCAAAAGACTTCTTCTTATAATTATTTTATAATCTTATAATTAATCTATACTGTAATTGGCTTGTTAAATCACCTCTATTATTATGTTTACTATGAAAATTACATGTTGGTACTTAGACCAATACTAAACCCCTTTAAGGCCCATATCCAGACCTAGAACTAACCCTAAAGACCCTAAAATCCCAATTTTGAGGGCCAAGGCCATATTTATGTGGTTTTCAGAGGTCTCAAGACCTAGACCACAAGATTGTTACCTCTTGCAGTGGCACACAAGGGCTTTACTTCTGTTCCCGCCGCCTCATGGATCTCGAGCTTAGGCGGAAGAATGTTTGGCTGCTTTATGGGAGATTTACTGCGGGCCGCCCAGAGCTATGGCAGAAAGAGAGCGAGACGGGGTCCGGCGTGGGTTCTGCTTGCTGATTTACTCCTAGTCCAGCCTAATTCCATCGTATAGCATCTGGCCCTAAATCAGCTGCAGTGGATGCTGTTGGCCGGCCCTCAGAGAGCTAGACCGGGCAGAAAACCTGGATGGAAGTGAGAAAAAGCTGCGAAGGGGCTCGATGGCTTTTCTTTCATGGGGATTATTTTCTATGATGGATATCTGTCACAAGCTCTGCAATAGCCTCTTACCAGACTGTGACAGTATATCATGTTACTTGAGCAGCAAGTTTTTTACAAGTTAAGGGACTCAGCAACACTGTCAGCCATTTTGGAACTGTCTAGAAACAGGGGTATTAAACCACACTTTTGAAGTCAACAAGTAACATTTTCCTGCACCAAAACAGACCTTTTGTGTTACTGTACCTTTAAGACTCATGCAGATGACTTCTGATATGGCTATACATCTCTGTCATTCTGGCTCTGACTCTCACAAGTTTTCTAACCTTAATGCTTCGTTTCAAGGTATCACAGGTAGCGACTACATCAATGCTAACTACATTGATGGCTACAGGAAGCAGAATGCGTACATAGCCACGCAAGGGCCACTGCCGGAGACCTTCGGAGACTTCTGGAGGATGGTGTGGGAACAACGAGCCGCCACCGTGGTCATGATGACCAGACTGGAAGAGAAGTCAAGGGTGAGGCTACTCTAAAAATGGAAAGCATTTGTGGTTTAATATAGGATTGTTTCAGAATAGTAATACATTTTGACTTGGATCAATTAGGCTGCCTTATAAAGGACTAATTTGGAATAGTACACATAGCTGGTGCAAATAAGCACTATACAACCCAGCTGGGACACAATGTGATAAGACGTTGATATTTGGTTCAATTCATCTAATGTCAGTGTTAATTTGATGTCTAATTCCGACGTCAGCTGATGTTGACATTTTGTTGTTTTTAGATTGTGTTGTAAAGTAACCAAAATTCAACGTCAAGTCAACCCCATTTTTTTATTCTCAACCAAAATGCAACGTTTGTCCGACGTTTGGGTTCAATGTCAACCTGACATTATATTGACGTGCTAAGCTTACAACATGATCCTCTCAAGCATAAAAATGTGCAGTACACATAAATATTGTATATAATGATCCATTTTTAATTAGATACTTTACTGTATTGAATGAAATGGTTTGAAGTGCTTTCTGGCAATGTCTTCTCCACAGAAGACACTTTCAGCATTTGAGTATTGCCAGAAGAAGGTATCTTAAATTTTGAAGCAACCTTAACATCTGGAGCGTGCAGGTGATGTCTTAAAATACTGTCCAGCTAGGCAGCTCACTAGGTTGTGGAAGGGAGCTAATAGTCCCTAAGAAGATAATAGGCCGTCTCTTTTAGCCTTGTTAAAAAGACTGAGCTTCATACTGAACAAATTGACATTATTCCAGTTGAAATGCCATTGCCGGTTGAGTGAATGAGCAAAAAGGATGGAGAAAAATGGAAGGGAATAAAGAAAGGGGCTCTCCGATAACAACCAAGAATCATCTCTCGGCTCTATCGGGGGGCAGTTCGGCCCATTTACCACAAAAAAAGGAGAGAGAGAGAGAAAGATGACGTTAAGAATCCTCATCTTGAAGACTTCCTCAGCCGTGACGTCCGGAAGTTCATTGAAGACGATTCTGTCACGCCCCAGACTGTCAGGCTCAGCAAACTCTGTCAATATCTCAGGACACCCCCTCTCACTCTCTCTCACCATCTTAGCGGGCGCCACATGGCGTATTAGAGCTCTGTCAGATGCGATCAGAGTGAGCCGTTCAATCTGCAGCATAAGCGCAAAGAACGCATTAAACCTGCACATTTTTGAAGCAGCGAGCTGTCACATCGCATCAGGGCACGGGGGGCGGCCCGACTGCTCGCCATGCTCCGTATTGAGTGCATCTTTACAGCGGGCCAGGGGTCTGTCAATGTGCCAGGTGTCGGAGGAGGGAAGAAAAACATTATGCCTCAGTAATGAATGTGACGTGGGTTAGACGGAAGGGAGTTGAGATTCCAGGTGAACCCCTAGGAATGAGTCGTTATTTAAGAATCATTTCAGAGACTGTTACGAGTCTTACTTATTATTTCGAGAATCCAAAGTAATTTAGTGTCTTTGGAAAAGGCTTTAGCCAGCTCCCAGATAATTATTTGATTCGATCTTGGTGCGATTTAGTTCAATGGCACCGTAATTCCTCAGCACACTGAAATTCGGGAGGAATTTGCATGGAGATGTGTGTGTAAATCAATGACCTCCAAAAAAAGACCCACATAAAAAAACATAAGGTATGTTAACATTTCCTCACTGTCTGCAGATAAAGTGCGATCAGTACTGGCCGAGTAGAGGGACGGAGACCTACGGTATGATCCAAGTGACGCTCCTGGACACCATCGAACTCGCCACTTTCTGCGTGCGCACCTTCTCTCTACACAAGGTAAGACTTTTTGTGTCCACCTATTGCCTAATCCTGCTCCCGAAGGGCCAACATCCTACCAACTCCAATTAAAGCCAATCAAGATCTTCAGGACTGTAGAAACTCCCAGGCAACATTTACAGAACCTTAACCCTTCAGGAGCAGGATTGGACACCCCAGTCTACAAAAAAAGGCATTTCTTAGATAAGATGTGCTCCCTTTCATAGGAGCACTTTGCTTTAGACATTTTAAAGAGTTTTACATTGTGCATGGGCCTCTTATTTCCCTCTGGATCCTAGAGCAGGCACATTACACAGTTTCGCTTTCGGGCTCCGACAGGCATACGCAACCGGGATGATTGCAAACGGGAACGTTTTTTCCAAAGCCCTCCCAGTGTTCTCATCTCGGCTGCGTACACCAACACACGCACATGTTTTTATAATCTCCTCGTTCCACATCCATCATCTTTTAATGTTACGCCTGCCAAAGAGAGGCACTTAGCTAAGTGGCCAGAGCAAAACGACTCCATGCAAAATTGGCATCCCAGACGGCGCAGCGGTCAAGTAAACATGAAGTGGTTGGGAGCAAGGGAGAGAAATAGAGCGGGGTCAGCCAGTTGCACGGTCAGACCGTAACGTGAATTAAAATGGATTGAGCTTTTACTGTAGTGAAGGGCGCCTGTAAGACACGAACAGAAGCATTGAGTAAAGAGAGGCTGCCATACGGAGCATGAAGAGCGTGCTTATGGTTATGGGATGAAGCTTTCATTTAAACCCCCAGGAAAGAGAAATGAGATCTCTTCAATATCTCAATTGATTCTCCTAGACAGCACAGAGAGTAATTGGATTTGTCCCAGTAATCCACTATTTTCAGAAGAGATCTCCTGAGCTATGAATGAGCAATTAAATGGTCTTCTCAGACTTGTATGGTTTTCGTATGTCTGAAGGGACATCTTCGAATACAGATGAGGTGTTTTTGTTGCGCCACAGTTTGTTGTATTGCATTGCTAGGCTTGAATAGCTGGAGTTTGCTTACAATCCTTACAAACACACTTGCTGGAACAGTGAGGTGTATTTATGTGTGCGCATATCCTGGAGTCGCGCACACACAGTCAACCCAGAGTCATGAATTCTTAAAAACAATCCTGCACAAGCCCATCCACTGCAGAGAAACAGCCTGCAGAAGACAGCCGGAGAAAAAAAGTATCTGGCAAAACTGGGGCAGTTTGCTCTTAATTACATCGTTTATTTATTCATTTATTCAAAGGGAGCCTCTGTTGGAACAGCAGCGACATTGAAATGCAAAACCTTCCTTTAAAGACATCCAGGATGAGAAATAAAGGCTAGCAGCTAGAACTAGCAGGACACTGATGTCTCTCCCTCGTCTTAACGAAATCTCCTCTGCGGCAGACATGTTCCTGGCTCCCCTGTTTTGTTAAAATGCACTATAGAAGACATTTTGGTGACATAATGCGATTCCAGAATGTGTACATCATAGCATGCTTATGACACTGACATGTAAGGTCCTTGAACTACTAGACAACTCCATGATCTCATGCTAACACAATTAAATCATCCGCTGAAAGAACTATGGCTAGAGTTATGGCCGGTAAGATTTATTCTTGTGTGTTCATACTCTTGTTTCAGAACGGTTCCAGTGAAAAGCGAGAGGTTCGACAGTTCCAGTTCACCGCCTGGCCGGACCACGGCGTTCCTGAGTACCCCACTCCGTTCCTGGCCTTCCTCAGGAGGGTGAAGACCTGCAATCCACCGGATGCCGGCCCCATCATCGCCCACTGCAGGTTTGAACCCTGCTCATACTTGTGAAGGCTTTCAAAGCCAGAAAGTTTAGGTCTAGAACAGTCAGGAAGTCTCGTCGTTCAAAGTTGCAGTCAAGTTTGGCGTCGTTCCCTAAAGTTGGCCTTTGATTCTTGGTAAAGAAACCAAAGATTCCTGCAACTTTCATCCCTGACTTTTGTGTTTTCAGTGCTGGTGTGGGCCGCACAGGCTGCTTCATCGTGATTGACGCCATGCTAGAACGCATCAAGCACGAGAAGACTGTGGACATCTATGGTCACGTGACCCTCATGCGCTCCCAGAGGAACTACATGGTGCAGACGGAAGACCAGTACAGCTTCATCCATGATGCCCTCCTGGAGGCTGTCGCCTGTGGGAACACAGAGGTGGCGGCACGAAGCCTCTTCTCCTATATCCAAAAGCTTGCGCAGGTGGAGGCCGGAGAGCACGTCAGCGGCATGGAGCTGGAGTTTAAGGTATCCAAGTCAAGTGACCTTTATTTATATAGCGCTTTATACAACATAGATTGCAGCTTTACAGTCAACTTTTTAGTTGAAGTCAATTCATTGTTGATTCAGTGATATCATCTAGTTCAGCTCTTCTCCAATAGTGTCTGTGCAATCGAGCCAACAATATTGCTAGAAATGAACCATCCCCAACTAAGCTAGCCAAAGGCGACAGTGGAAACAAACCAAAACTCCATCGGGTTTTTTTTATCTCAGCCATGCATTCCATTAGTTTTGCAAAATGGTATGTTTCATCAGGCTTTGAAAAAATATAGAGCTGAGTATCATCAGCATTACATTGAAAGCTAACACCATGTTTCCTGATGATAGGGTAACATGTAAAGTGTGAAAAGCAACGGTCCTAGTACTGAGCCTTGTGGTACTCCATACTGTACTTGCGATCAATAAGATACCTCTTCATTCACTGCTACGAATTGTTGAAGGTCAGATAAGTAAGATTTGAACCACCCCAGTGCAATTCCACTAATGCCAACATAATTTGGTAGTCTACTCAAAAGAATGTTGTGGTCGATAGTGTCGAAGATCCAGTAGCACTAATAGAGAGATACAGCCACGATCAGATGATAAGAACAGGTCATTTGCAACTCTGATGAGAGAAGTAACCACAAGACATGAAAAGTAGGAACAGGGTTATTGTGTGCAACTAGCCACCTCTAATTACATTTTATCAGATGCTCTCAGAAATGCTGCTCTGGAAGGTACAAGATAATCGAACGCGCCCAAAACCTCAAGTAACAATCGACACCTCTTGGCGGCATGTTTTGTTACTGTAGATACAGATGTGAAACTATAGCTCTGGTTGTGACAGAGACGAGCAAAAGTTGATGACAGCCAGAGAGGGATTGTGGGAATGGTAATTAACACCCAGCAAATGCGGATGTTGAGGAGAAGCGATGTGTTCGCTAATGAGCAGACAGGGATTGTGGGTTCCGTTTGGCAAATAAAACACTCCTGCATGTTTCTGGCCTCCAAGACCTTGAAGAGCTTTTTCCTTTTTTCAGTTTTTTGCTCTTTCAGGCTCATTCTTTAGCCTGGAACAAAGTAATCCTCACCAACTCGGGGAGGAGCGTTGGGAGAATTAGTGAGGTGGCAAACCAATTATTTAACCATGGGTCCTAGTAGCAAGGTGATAGCATTTCTATTTTTTAAAAATGTGCTTTTTGAGTAATCAAGTTGTACTAGTTGAGCTAGCAATGTCCAATTCATGACTGAATGAGTTCATTTGAAGAGATCATCAAACTAGTTAGCAAAATGTCTGAATTGGTTTGCACGTTGGTCAGAAAGGATAGCCCTTCTAGCCAGAAAATCAAATAGCGACGTTTGTTTTTGACCATTTATAGCTTCTGGTATATAATCGGATACGTGACACATACATTGACACAAAATGTACTACTTTTATTTGTCATATTTACATGGTTAGCATGGGAGATAGGATCTTCCCCAACACAATGACAGTGCTAGTGCTAATAAGGTTGCCTACAGGGCTAACCATGTCACAAACCTCTTTTAAACTGTACCCCGGCCCGCTAAACCAGCCAAAGTGGTGGGTGTGTGCGTGCTTATTATTTCAACAGCTCGGTTCATAGCTGGCGCTTCCCACCGGAATGCCTCATGCCCTTCCAGGTCCCTCTTTGAAAGCTACTCAAAGACTCAAAGGAAAGACAAACAGCCAGTGGCTGCTTCTGAAAGAAAGAGGAAAAAAAGACTAGGCCTGGAGCAGGAACTGAATGGATTTATAACCGGGCAAAGGCATTACCTGGCGGAACAGTAGAGAGAAAGAGCGAGCGAGAGAGTGCGGCACAGTTTCTAGATGTGCCAGGCTCGTCCAGTTAAAAGGAGACAATGCTTCCAGACAACTGACCTAGAAAGCGGAGAAGAATTACGGGTACTGTGGCTCGCTTGATGTTAATTGATGGTTACAAGCTCTAATTTGGATCATGACACGAGAGTACGAGGTGTATGTGCGCGTACAAAACGCTGGTGTCCAGTTGGCGTATGAATACAAAGCAGCATCCTAAAAGCGACAGTGACCCATTTCCGCAATTGTCGCCAAAGTTGCACGACTTTCCGATTGTTTCGGAGCAGGTTGCGTGCCACCTGATGGAAGAAAAATGGGGGGTTTGGTAATTATAACAGCAACGAGCATTGACAGGCTTCCTGCGAGCGCACGTAAACTGGGTCACCCAGTCTCGCCCATTTATAAACAGACTAAGACTGGGGAAAAAAATAGAGGCATTACACCGAAAATAAAAGGTCAGGGACGTTTAAACGACTGTCTGAGATTCCCATGCAGCAAGTAATGTCCTTCAAGCCTAAATATCTGTGTTGGAAGTAAACTCTATTTAAGCTTCGATTTATCAATTGTCTTTCTCTTTCCACAGCGTTTGGCGAACTCCAAAGCCCACACGTCCAGATTCATAAGTGCCAATCTGCCATGCAACAAATTTAAAAACCGCCTGGTCAACATCATGCCGTACGAGACCACTCGAGTGTGCCTGCAGCCCATCAGAGGGCTGGAGGGCTCCGACTACATCAACTCCAGCTTTATTGATGGATACAGGTGCGGCAACATCTGCGAGAATGCAACCCGAAGTCTTTGTTTTGCCAATTTGGGAATGTTTAATTCACACGGGCTTGGTATCTTTTTCATGTAGGCAACAGAAGGCTTATATAGCCACGCAAGGCCCATTAGCGGAGACCACTGAGGACTTCTGGAGGATGTTGTGGGAGAACAACTCCACCATTGTGGTGATGCTGACCAAACTGAGGGAGATGGGACGAGTGAGTGTCTCTCTTCTTTAAGTCCGTCTTTTGGCTTCCAGAAAATGTGGTTTAATTAAGCTTTCGTGTGTTTCCACAGGAAAAGTGTCACCAGTATTGGCCGGCGGAGCGCTCCGCTAGGTATCAGTACTTTGTGGTGGATCCAATGGCGGAATACAACATGCCGCAGTACATCCTCAGAGAGTTCAAAGTGACAGATGCTCGGGTGAGTCCTGAAAATGACGATGAAAGCTTGTTGTGCTGGTGTTTGATTTCAATTATTTCAATGTTCATATACTTTTAGTAAGGTATCTACATAGAAGAAAGTCATGGATTTCTTACAAAATGTGGTGCTACCATGTTATTTTGGCCTTTTAATATGGTGTTATTGGAATTGGAATGGAGTATTGTACTGGTGCTGAATGATTTCAATGTGCATATACCTTTAGGAAGGTATCTACATTGAAAAAAGGCAAAGTTTTCTTACAAAAAGTGGTTCTGCTATGTTATTTTGGCCATTTAACATGGTATTCTTGGAACATTGTATCTCCAAGGATTTTCCAAGAATATCATGGTATGTATCCAAAAACACAGTATTACCATGGTATTATGTATGAAATCATCTAAATACTGAAGTACTTTGATATTGTAGTATTAAATATTACTATTAATATTACATGTTTTCTTCAAAGAAAATAATTTTTTTCACATCGTAAGGGAAGAAAACATGGTAGTACCGTGGTATTGAGTGAATGTCATGGTATTATCATATATACATATCATACATATATCTAATAAAAATGGTAAATATATATATTATATTATATAAATATATATATATAAAATATATATATATATATATATATATATATATATATATATATATATATGTGACCCTGGACCACAAAACCAGTCATAAGGTTAAATTTTACAAAACTGAGATATATACATCATATGAAAGCTCAATAAATAAGCTTTCTATTGATGTATGGTTTGTTATGATAGGACAATATTTGGCCGAGATACATCTATTTGAAAATCTGGAATCTGAGGGTGCAAAAAAATCTAAATACTGAGAAAATCACCTTTAAAGTTCTCCAAATTAAGTTCTTAACAATGCATATTACTAATCAAAAATTACATTTTGATATGTTTACAGTAGGAATTTTACAAAAAATCTTCATGGAACATGATCTTTACTTAATTTCC
>NC_133367.1:4512101-4573641 GCF_049309525.1 Garra rufa
ACGCGTTGCTCGGCCTGTAGGGTGTGCGCCACGTTCGGTCCGGCCTCTTTTACGCCTCGTTTTCTGTCACCCGTCTTCTGTCGCAGCGAAAAAACAAACTGCTGGTTGCGGTTTATCAAACGGAGACGAATCAAGACACACCGCTTGAATGCTGTCAAGACGATATATAGACAATATTACCTTTATATGTGTTTGTGCTGAAATTACTCAATCAGAAGATCCATACTTTTGACTAAAGCTGTTGTTGTGAAGGTAGATTAGTTGGTGTGTGTTTTAATGAACACAAGCAAGAATATTTATTTTTAAAATTAATATTATAATAATTAAATTTTATATATTTAAATATTTAATTATATATTATTAATATTATTTTTAAGTAATATTATAATAACTAAATATATAATTAACTAGTATTAATAATATTATTATTTTATAATTAATAATAATACAACTTTTCTTAAGTTAGCAGCTAGAATCATGCTAGCAACTTGCTAATCATATACTAGAAACATGCTAGAAACTTGCTAATCATGCTAGAAACATGCTAGCAACTTGTTAATCATGTTATAAACATGCTAGCAACTTGCTAATTATGCTGGAAACATGCTAGCAACTTGTTAGGTTAGAAACATGCTAGCAACATGCTAATCATGCTATAAACATGCTAGCAACTTGTTAGGTTAGAAACATGTTAGAAACATGCTAGCAACATGCTAATCATGCTATAAACATGCTAGCAACTTGTTAGGTTAGAAACATGCTAGCAACATGCTAATCATGCTATAAACATGCTAGCAACTTGTTAGGTTAGAAACATGCTATAAACATGCTAGCAACTTGCTAATCATGCTATAAACATGCTATCAACTTGTTAATTATGCTGGAAACATGCTAGCAACTTGCTAATCATGCTATAAACATGCTAGCAACTTGTTAGGTTAGAAACATGTTAGAAACATGCTAGCAACATGCTAATCATGCTATAAACATGCTAGCAACTTGTTAGGTTAGAAACATGCTAGCAACATGCTAATCATGCTATAAACATGCTAGCAACTTGTTAGGTTAGAAACATGCTATAAACATGCTAGCAACTTGCTAATCATGCTATAAACATGCTACCAACTTGTTAATTATGCTGGAAACATGCTAGCAACTTGCTAATCATGCTATAAACATGCTAGCAACTTGTTAGGTTAGAAACATGCTATAAACAAGCTAGAAACTTATGTTAGAAACATGCTAGCAACTTGCTAATCATGCTATAAACATGCTAGCAACTTGTTAGGTTAGAAACATGCTATAAACAAGCTAGAAACTTATGTTAGAAACATGCTAGCAACTTGCTAATCATGCTATAAACATGCTAGCAACTTGTTAGGTTAGAAACATGCTATAAACATGCTAGCAACTTGCTATTCATCCTATAAACATGCTAGCAACTTGTTAGGTTAGAAACATGCTAGCACCTTGCTAATTATGCTGGAAACATGCTAGCAACTTGTTAATCATGCTATAAACATGCTAGCAACTTGTTAGGTTAGAAACATGCTAATCATGCTATAAACATGCTAGCAACTTGTTAGGTTAGAAACATGTTAGAAACATGCTAGCAACTTGCTAATTATGCTGGAAACATGCTAGCAATTTGCTAATCATGCTATAAACATGCTAGCAACTTGTTAGGTTAGAAACATGTTAGAAATGTTAGCAACTTGATTATCATTCTAGCAACTTACTAGTCAGGTTAGAAACATGCTAGCAACTTGCTAATTATGCTGGAAACATGCTAGCAACTTGCTAATCATGCTAGAAACATGTTAGCAACTTGCTAATCATGCTAGAAACATGCTAGCAACTTGTTAGGTTAGAAACATGTTAGAAATGTTAGCAACTTGATTATCATTCTAACAACTTGCTAGTCAGGTTAGAAACATGCTACCAACTTGCTAATTATGCTGGAAACATGCTAGCAACTTGCTAATCATGCTAGAAACATGTTAGCAACTTGCTAATCATGCTAGAAACATGCTAGCAACTTGCTAATCATGCTAAAACTTGCTTAATAACATGCTAGTAACTTGTTAATTATGCTAGAAACATACTAAACATGCTAGAAAAATGTGGAAAAAAATTTAATGATTTTTTTTTTTAATGAACACAAGGAAGATTAATCATTTTTATTTAATATTATAATAATTATATCTATATTAAAATATTAATGATATCATTGTATTTTATTATTAATAATATATTAATATTTTTTAAATATAATAACTACATATAATAATATTATTTTAGAATTAATATAGTATTAGTAATATACTACTGTTAAAATGATATTTTAAAATGTATTCATTTATTATAAATTTTCTAGCATGATTAACATGTTAGCAACTAGCAGTCATGCTAGCAACTTGCTGGTCAGCCTAGAAACAAGCTAGCAACTTGTTAATCATGATAGAAACATGTTAGCAACTTGCTAATCATGCTAACCTGACTTTGCTAGTCATTCTAGAAACATGCTAGAAACTTGTTAATCATGCTAGCAACATGTTTACAACTTGCTAACCATGCTGGAAACATGCTAGCAACTTGCTAGTCATTCTAGAAACATGCTATCATCTTGTTAATCATGCTAGAAACATGCTAACAATTTGCTAATCAGGCTAAAAACTTGTTAGAAACAGCTAGCAACTTGCTAGTCCGCCTAGAAACATGCTAGAAACGTGCTAATCATGTTAGAAACATGCTAGAAACTTGTTAATCATGCTAACCTGACTTGCTAGTCATTCTAGAAACATGCTGTCATGCTAGAAACATGCTAGCAACTTGCTAATCAAGCTAGAAACTTGTTAGAAACAGCTAGCAACTTGCTAGTCAGCTTAGAAACATACTGAAAATTTGCTAATAGTGCTAGAAACATGCTAGCAACTTGCTAGACAGTCTAGACACATGCTAGCAACTTGTTAATCATGCTGGAAACATGTTAGTAACTTGCTAATCATGTTGGAAACATGTTAGCAACTTGCAAATGACATGCTAATAATGCAAGTACCATGTTAATTATGTTAGAAACATGCTTGCAACTTGCTAATCATGTTAAAAACTGGCTAATGACATGCTAGCAACTTGCTAATAATGTTAGAAACATGTTATTAACTTGCTAATCATGTTAGAAACATGCTAGAAACTTGTTAATCATGTTAGAAACATGCTCTAAACTTGCTAATCATGTTAGAAACGTGTTAGCAACTTGCAAATGACATGCTAATAATGCAAGTGCCATGCTAATTATGTTAGAAACATGTTAGAAACATGCTTGCAACTTGCTAATCATGCTAGAAACATGTTAGAAACTTGTTAATCATGTTGAAAAAATGCTAGCAACTTCTTAATCATGTTAGAAACAACTTGCTAAAAATTTGCTAATGACATGTTAGTAACTTGCTAATCATGCTAGAAACATGCTATTAACTTGCTAATCATGCTAGAAACATGCTAGCAACTTGTTAATCATGCTAGAAACAATTTGCTAATCATGCTAAAAACTTGTTAATGACATGCTAGTAAATTGCTAATCATGTTAGAAACATACTAAACATGCTAGAAAATGTTAGAATCATGCTAACTTACATTCTAACCATACTAGCAACATGCTAATCGTCTAATCTATCTATATAACGTTCGAAACTTTAAGCTTTTACAGCTGCTTTAAACTTTCAAGCTCGGCTTTCTCAAGCCAACCTAAATTTTTAATCTAGTTTAAAATGATTAACATGTTAATATTTTAAATTGTTCAACAAATAATTAATATTGCATTTATTTGATTAATTGAAATGTATATTTGGATCTCTTTCTTAACAGAAACGTATCAAACAACTCGCCAGCGTTAGGATAAAAAACAGAAATGTGGAGGAAGTGTATAAGTGTGTGTGAGATCCTAAAAGCCTGGCGTTCAGCTGTGATTTTAGTGTGTTTGATCCGTCGGCGTCTGGTATACACACTCTGACTGTAGGGATGAGTGAATATTTCCGGCCCTTTCCGCCAAATCCCGGCGCACTTTAATTGTGGCTCGTTCTGCCTGAGCTTCCCTTCGATCGCTCATTTCTCGGGTCCTCTTCTCTCATCCGTCAGTGAGAGCATCGATCAGCCGCCGGATCACTCCATTTAGCAGCGTCTCCTCGCCATCGATTCCCCAGAAACACAATGGCGAGAGGCGGGAGGGCGTGGAGTTGGGCCGCACGTGTTTGAGTCCCGTATCGGCCGCGGCTGTCTGCGTCCATCTGCTGTTCTGTCAGCTGAAGGATTGTGGGAGTAAAAGAGACTGACGTTTATGTGTGTGTCTGTGTTTTTCCTCTCAGGATGGCCAGTCCAGGACCGTACGGCAGTTCCAGTTCACCGACTGGCCGGAGCAGGGCGTTCCCAAATCCGGAGAGGGATTCATTGACTTCATCGGACAGGTGCATAAAACCAAGGAGCAGTTCGGACAGGACGGGCCCATCTCTGTCCACTGCAGGTGAGGAGACACGCATGAAAGACGTGGTAAAGTGTGGGACTTTGTGGTTTTGAGATCAGAAATGCAGAGATAAACACACATTTTGCTGCTGTTTTTCATATAATGAGAGTAGTGAGTGATAAAAATAGAGATAAAATAAAATGAATAAAAACTAAATACATTTTATAATTTAAAAGATAAAAATGACTAAACGTAAGTACAGTTAAAATGAAATGGAAACTATACATAAATAAAAACAAATTCAAAATATTATTTATATATATATATATATATATATATATATATATATATTTTGAATATTGAATATTTTGAATATATATATATATATATATATATATATATATATATATATATATATATATATATATATGTATATGTATGTGACCCTGGAGCACAAAACCAGTCTTAAGTCGCTGGGGTATATTTGTAGCAGTAGCCAAAAGTACATTGTATGGGTCAAAATTATTGATTTTTCTTTTATGTCAAAAATCATTAGGAAATTAAGTAAAGATCATGTTCCATGAAGAGATTTTTGTAAAATTCCTACTGTAAACCTATCAAAATGTAATTTTTGATTAGTAATATGCATTGTTAAGAACCTAATTTGGACAACTTTAAAGGTGATTTTCTCAGTATTTTGATTTTTTTGCATCCTCAGATTTCTGATTTCAAATAGATGTATCTCAGCCAAATATTGTCCTATCCTAACAAACCATACATCAATAGAAAGCTTACTTATTGAGCTTTCATATGATGTATATATCTTAGTTTTGTAAAATTTAACCTTATGACTGGTTTTGTGGTCCAGGGTCACATATATATAGGGGTGGGCGATATGACCTAAAATCAGTATCACGGTATTTTTCATCTTTTGAACGGTGACGGTATAATATCACGGTATTACTTTTTTTTTTGGTACATTTTGGGAGGAGTAGCCTGTCCTGTCCCTTTAGTATGTGAATAAAGTTAATATTTTTATAATATAATAAGTAAATGGTAGGTATCCTTATCAAAAAGAGACATGGGAGAGTATGCATTCTCAACATATTTATTTAGCAAAAAACCTAAAGATCTTACTTAACAGTGTACAACAAAACAAAAATTGTTTTTTATTGAAATTTAATTTCTGCAATATTTAAAACCTTTAAATAACTGGGGGAAATCGACCCATGGCAACAGTTTAAACGTAGACCAATTCTGTGGGGAAAAACGCAGACTTGGCAACCCTGCATCCAACACGAGCTGCTGGAGTTAATGTACGAAAGAGTACGAAATTTTCGTCTGAGATTTTTGCACGTTAAAAAAAAAAATACAGGTTATGTTAATCGAGTTTGCACACTGCCTCTGAAACTTTCGTCCGTCATAAAAAAAATTCAGATCGTGTTTGATTTTCTGCATTTTCGCATCCATAATAAGCATTTTGATAAGGATGGCGAATATGAGAAAACTGAAAAAAAAAACACATACGAAAATCGGACTCAGTGTACAATGACCTTTAGATTTGAATGATCATGGGTCGAAAGTAAAGAGAGATGACAAAAATAGACTGGAGGATTTGCTGCAATCTTGTACTCACTGACAAATATCTATTATAAGGTGTGCTGCTCCCTTTACACAGTGAGTGCGTTATCGCAAAATCGAAAGTAAAAGTAAACAGCGCGAGCACTCATTTAAAAGCGATTTCTATACCCTGCATATTGAAAGAGCGAAAATTATATACAATATTAGTTCGCCTCACCCCCGCTCAGTTTGTGATCCGCTGTATAAATCCTTCGGCCGGCCGACCGGGAAAAGTCCCGATTGCCACTCCGCCCCTGGTGTAGGCTACATGCCCGACCTAATAATTTGATAGTCTAAATTAAAAGGAAATTATAAAAAGTATTTATTATTAGTATTAATAATAATCTCAATGATACTAAAATATATATTAGTAATTGTAAAAATAAATAAGGAAATTATAAAAAATATATATATATTTATTATTAGTATTATTATTAATAATAATACTAATCTCAACGATGCTAAAATAACACTGGTAACAGAGAAATATATATTAATAATTGTAAAAAATAATTAAATGATTAAAATGAAAAGAAAATATAAAACGTTTTTAATATCTCAGTGTTACTAAAATATATATTGATAATTGTAAAAATAAATAAGGAAATTATAAAAAGTAATTATTAGTAGTAGTATTATTAATAATAATAATAATAATAATAATAATAATCTCAACGATGCTAAAATAACACTGATAACAGATATATATGAATAATTGTAAAAAATAAATAAATAATTAAAATGAAAAGCAAATATAAAACGTTTTAATAACCTCATTGATACTAAAATATATATTAATAATTGTAAAAATAATTAAAATGAAAAAAATATATAAAGAAGTTTTTAATAATAATAATAATAATAATATCAATGATACTAAAAAAAACACTCATAACAGATGTATATTACTAATTTTTTAAATAATTTAATAGTCTAAATAATAATTGTTAAAATAAATCAATAATTAAAATAAAAAGAAAGTATAAAACGTTTTTAATAATCTCAATTATACTAAAATATATATTGATAATTATACAAATAAATTAATAATTAAAATGAAAAGAAAATATAAAGTTTTTAATAATAATAATAATAATAATCTCAATGATACTAAAATAAAACAGAAATGTATATTAATAATATTAAAAATAATTAAAATGAATAGAAATAAAAAATAACAAAAATTAAAATGAAAAGAAAATATAAAGCTTTTAATTAATAATAATAATAATAATAATAATAATAATAATAATAATAATAATACACTGATAAAACAAAAATATATATTAATAATTAAAAATAATTCAAATGAAAAATAAATTCTAAAAACTTTTGATTAATAATAATAATAATTTCAATAATGCAAAAATAACACTGATAACAGAGACATAAATTCTAAAAAACTAATCTCAGTGATGGTAAAATAATACTAATGACAGAGAAATATATTTTAATAATTGTGAAAATAAAGTTAAACTGGTAGTATTTTATTTTTTTAACTTTCAAATTATTTTATTTTGTATTATTATTTTTTATTTATTAATACTATAATATTCTAAACTAATTTGTCACAATTTGTATTAATTGCTATATTGTAATTGTTTTTTTTTTATTTTATGTATTATAAATCAATTAAACCGATACTATTTTATGAATATTTTTAAAAAAAATTCTATTTTTTTTTATTATTATTACTATAATACTATTAATGAGTTAGTTTAAGTTTATATTATATTATATTAATCATTATATTGTATTTGTTTCTTTCTTTAATTTATTAAAAATCGATTAAACTGGTAGTATTTGTTTTTAGTATTCACATTATTTATTTATTTATTTATTTTCATTTTATTATAAATTTTTTATAAACTTTTTTTTTTACTTTCAAATTATTTTATGTTGTATTATTTTTTATTTATTAATACTTTAATATAAATGAATTTGTTTACATTTTTAGGAATGGCTATATTGTATTTGTTTATTTATTTTATTTATTATTAATCAATTAAACTGGTAGTATTTTATGAGTATTTTAATTTTTTAAAAGAAATGTTAAACTAATCTCAGTGATGGTAAAATAATACTGATAACAGTAAAATCACAGTAAAAACGAAACATTTGTGCTTTTGTAAAAAAAAGAAAACAATATTATCAATCAATTAAACTGGTAGTATTTTATGAGTATTTTCATTTTTAAAAAGAAATGTTAAACTAATCTCAGTGATGGTCAAATAATACTGATAACAGTAAAATCACAGTAAAAACGAAACATTTGTGCTTTTGTAAAATAAAGAAAACAAACAGGATGCGCGTTCTGTCATCTGTTCTCCATTTCCTTTCCGTGAACTTGTTTGTCACATCTGTTTTAAATCTGTTAATTATTTAAGTCAGATATATTTCACATATTTATACCTACTCCAGACTCACATAAATACCATTACACTTCATCCACTAAACAGAGACAAACATCTTTGGACGTCCTATATGAGGAAGCACAGTGTTTCACAGACGTTTGTGTGTTTATAGAGCGACAAGAGGCCGTCCTTTTCATGTCTTTACTTTCCTTTCATGTCTCATCCGTCTTTCTGTCTTCCGCTTCTGCTCGGTGTGACGCCGCGTCTCCATCAAAGAGACGTTCCTGTGCTGTTTTTCGGTCCTTTTTGGATCTTGTCAGCATTGCATCATCCAAAAAATATACAAATAAGTCCTGTTTTCCAGTAAAAACATTTTAAAATCAAGATGCATTGACTTGAGAAGCAAACATGACGCAATGTGTATTTTTTCGCAGACAAATTTATCAAAATGAAGTCAGTTTTCTCTTTCCTGTGAATGAAGTTTGTTTTTCTGACCCTGCTGGCAGATATTTGTTGTCGTTTTAAGCTCAAACTCACTTCATTTTGATGATTTCTTCAGAAAAAAAACAGCACTTAATATCTTGCTTGTCAAGTAAATGTTTGATTTATGAATATTTATGAATTCAGATATTTGTACTGGAAACGAGACTAATTAGTTTGACAAGCAAACTTGAGTTTGAGGATTAGAAATATGTGTGCGTTTATTTCTTATTTTTTACAGAGCAAAACAGACTCTAGTAACATTATTAAATATGATTATTGGTATATGTTATGTATAATATATTATTTTTGTTATTTAGTTTATTTGTTTGCTATATAAAAAGACTAATATTTTATGTTTTTTATATAAATATTATAAATATATAGAATTTATATATAAATAATATATAATATAAATAATATTTAATAATGTTTTAATTTAAAAAAAAATATTAAAGGAATATATTAAATAATATATTAAGGACAACCACATCTTTTTTAATACCAAAACCAGGTTGGTTTATTTATTTAATTTATTATAAATGGCTTAAACTGGTAGTATTTTATATATTTATAAATATTTGTATTTCAAATTAATTAGTTTATTTATTAGTATTTATTATTTATTAATACTAATAATAATTATTAATGAATATTAATTAATTAGTTTAAATATTTATTTATTGTTATATTGTATTTGTTTGTTTATTTAATTGATTATAAATGGATTAAACTGGTAGTATTTTATAAGAATTTTATTTTTTAAATGTTCAATTTTTTTTTTGTTATAAATGGATTAAACTGGTAGTATTTTATGAGGGTTTTTTTACATTTTTCAAATTATTTATATTATTTTATATATAACACTTAATGAATTAGTTTAATTTTATATTATTTGTTTATTTATTTAATTTATTATAAATGGATTAAACTGGTAGTATTTTCTTTAAGTTTCCAAATTATTTTATTTTTTATTATTTTTTATTTATTATTAATTTTATTGTAAATGGATTAAACTGGTAGTATTTTATGAGTGTTTTATTTTATTTTTTATTTTTTATTTATTATAAATGGATTAAACTGGTATTATTTTATGAGTATTTATTTTTTTACATTTTCAAATTATTTTATTTTTTAAGTATTATTTTTTATTTATTATTTATTTATTATAAGTGGATTAAACTGGTAGTTTTTTTACATTTTCAAATTGTTTTATTTTTTAAGTATTATTTTTTATTTATTATTTATTTATTATAAGTGGATTAAACTGGTAGTATTTTATGAGCATTTCCTTTTTTTTGCTTTTTAAATTATTTTATTTTGTATTATTATTTTTTATTTATTAATACTATAATAATATAAATTAATTAGTTCAAATTTTTATTAATCGCTATATTGTATTTGTTTATTTATTTCATGTGGTCAAGGTCTATTTCAAGTGGTAATATTTTATTTTTTTAAATTTTCACATTATTTTATTTTTTATTTGTTTTTATTTTATTATAAATATTTATTATTTATTAATACTATAATAATATAAATGAATTTTGTTTAAATTTGCATTAATCGCTATATTGTATTTTTTATTTATTTTATGTATTATAAATCAATGAAACTCATAGTAATTTATGAGTATTTTATTTTTCTTCAAATTATTTAAATATTTATTAATTTGTTTTAGAATTTATTAATACTATAATAATAGTAATGAATTAGTTTAAATATTTATTCAACTCTATATTGCATTACACTAATTACCGTTTTATATAATTCTAATAATATTTAGTGTATATATTTTTTGATGTTATTTCTAATAATAATATATAGTAATGAAATAATAATAGTAATAGTAATTATTATAATTAATTTGTTGTACTAATATTAAATCTACTGTAATACAATAAATATTACATTTATATATATATATATATATATATATATATATATATATATACACACACACACAGACACACATACAGAAAATAAAGTGTTTAAACAAATTAATATTGTCTTATTACAGCACTTAATTTTGATAAACCGGTCAGTAAACAACACTTTATATTAATATTCTCAAGTAAACTTAATTTTTTTTTATGAACATTTTCAGTATATGAGAAAAATAAATGTACACTTAAAAGAAATCCTCAAACACAAATTTGCTTGTCAAATTCATTTAGTTTTAAAAATGTTTTTCCACTATAAAACGGATTAATAATTGATTTCTCGCAGGACAGTTTCTTTAAATTTGCTGCTTTTTTGTCTTTGTGGAGGGTTGACGTTTTTCTGGACGCAGCCCTTCTTTCTGTGATGTTCCTCTGCTCTCCATCCATCTCTCCCCCAGATTTCATATCTAATAGAGCCACATGGTTTTGTCATTAATTGCATGATTACGTCGCCTGAATGGAAGTGTAAATCCTCTCATTCAGAGCGTCTCCACGCCTGTCAGATTTCAACGTCTGTCTATTTAAGCGGCGCTCGGGCTGAAGCCTGCGACCGGCTGCCAGCCTCTTTCTTTTCCTTTCTTCAGCCTCCTTTCTGTAGGATCTTGGCAGCGTGGATGCTCAGAAATGTCAAAGGCGTTTTGTTTTCCTGACAGTCACCGTTCGAACCGCCTTTTCATTCGATTCCGCGACTCTTGTGGCGAGGTTGCATCATTGTAACGCCGCGCTGCCATTGGTCCGGCGTCTCGACCAATCGGGGGACTCACTTTCCCGAGCCGTTTTGTCACTTTCGATCTTTCCGAGTGAAAAAAATAAGCCCGTTGTCATATCAATTATTGTTGGCTTGGTGAAACCGCTCGGCGCCAAAGCAGCTTACGAAGGCAGCCTTGAAAAATCAGACTTAAGACTCCTCCTATTTCAAGCGCTGTCACTGCGAGATGAGCTTAGCACTCGTGTGTTCAGACTAAATGACTGTGATTTATTCAACTGCTGTTTGGATAGATGGCAAAACGCTGAATTCTGAGTAGTGTACTAGCCAGGGTTTTTGTAGTGTTGTAGTATGCAGTGTGTATAATGTGCACTATGACATTATAACCACACCACACCTTTTTAACACCTTTTAAATACCAAAGTCATATTTTATTTTATTTTTAATTGAGTAAACTGGTAGTGTTTTATGAGCCTTTTTGTATTTACATTTTAAAATCTAATTTTTTTTTTTTTTATCGTTCCTTTATTTGTATATGTGTATTGTTGCTCATTTTTTTGTTTATGGATTACATTAGGGCAGAATTGTATTTAAGTATTTTATATTTTATTTTCATTTTACTTGTTTGTTTGTCCATTGTTCTTTTTTTCAAATATTTTTTTTTTTTAATTAATACTCATTTTTCTTTATTGCTCTTTGATTTTATTTGTATATTTGTATTGTTGTTCATTTTATTTATTATCAATTATAATGGATTAAGTTATGGAAAAAAAATATTTATGTATTTATAAGTGGATTAAACTTATTTTAAAAATTATTATTTTTTTATTCATTGTTCCTTTATTTTATTTATATATTTGTGTTGTTGCTAATTTTATTTTATTTTTGGATTACATTGGGACAAAATTGTGTTATTTTGAGTATTTTATATTTTATTTTAATTTTATTTGTTTATTTATTTATTGTTCTTTTTTTATTTTTTATTAGTTTTTTCAAATTAATTATTTTTATTTATTGTTACTTGGTTTTATTTGTATATTTGTATTGTTGTTCATTTTATTATCGATTATAAATGGATTAAGTTATGGAAAAAAATTAATGGATTAAACTGGTAGTATTTGTGAGTATTTTTTTATAATTATTATTATTATAATTATTATTATTATTATTATTATTTATTTATTTTTATTTATTGTTCCTTTATTTTATTTGTATATTTGTGTTGTTGTTTAATTAATTTTATTTATGGATTACATTGGGACAAAATTGTGTTATTTTGTATATTTTATTTGTTTATTTATTTATTGGTTTTTAATAAATACTTATTTTTATATATTGTTCCTTTGTTTTATTTGTCTATTTGTGTTGTTGTTCTTTTTTTTATTATCGATTATAAATGGATTATATTTTGGAAAAAATATTTATTTATTTATAAATGGATTAAACTGGTAGTATTTATGATTTTTTTTTTCTTTTTTTTTTGTTATTTATTTTTTATTTTTGAAATTAATATTTATTTTTTTATTTTTGTTCCTTTATTTTATTTGTATATTTGTGTTGTTGCTAATTTTATTTTATTTATGGATTACATTGGGACAAAATTGTATTATTTTGAGTATTTTTAATTTTCAGATATACATATTTGTTTTTATTTGTTTATTTATTTATTGTTCTTTTATTTTTATTATTTTATTTTTTATAAATACTTATTTTATTTGTATTGTTCATTTGATTTATTATCGGATAAATTATGAATTAATCTGGTAGTATTTATGAGTATTGTTTTATTTTTCAAATTATTTTTTTTAATAATTATTTTGTATTTATTGTTCCTTTATTTTATTTGTATTTTTGTTATTTTTATTTATTGTTCTTTTATTATTATTTTTAATTTCAAATTAATTATTTTCTATTTACTATTTTAATTTTCTAATAATGGTTTATTTCTATTTATTGACAAAGTTAACACTTAATTAAAATCTTAATATCTTAATTTAGTTTCTCAAGTAAATGGATCTTCAGAAAGATATTTGCATTTATGTTAAAAACCTAACCTTTTTCCTTTGCACCATCATCAGTTTTTGGTTTCACAGAGCGCTTTTTAACAAAAGCTTGTGTTTTCCTCAATGCAGTGCCGGTGTGGGGCGAACCGGGGTCTTCATCACACTAAGCATCGTGCTGGAGCGGATGCGCTACGAGGGTGTGGTGGACATCTTCCAGACGGTCAAAATGCTGAGAACGCAACGGCCAGCAATGGTGCAAACAGAGGTGAGAGTCCAAAGCTTCTGTTTTACAGCAGATTGTCTTGTTTAATTGCTTGAGATTTGGCGAATTGAAGCAATAGCGAACGCTTATGCTGATGCCTTTGTGTTTTGCTTTACAGGACGAGTACCAGTTTTGCTATCAGGCGGCTCTGGAGTACCTTGGAAGTTTTGATCACTATGCAACGTAAAAAGCCATTTTTGTTCCCCCTGCCCCATAACCCCCCTCCCCCCAACAGCCTCCTGAGCCATAAAAAACTTGCTTGAAAACATGAAACGATGACAACTATACACAATTCATACAATTTTTTGCGAAGAATCGTCTTTTTGGAACCAATCAAATCCCCAATTGGACAAGCAACACTGGAGAAACGCAAACGGATCCCGAACCCTTCTACATCCCAAGCTCGCAATGGAGGAACCAAACGTTTCGGCTCAGGCTGTAGGGTGGGAATGACGATCTAGGTGTCGGACCACTAACCTTACCTCAAGTGTTCTGACGTGGAGGACAAACATTGTTTCTTTTCAGACTAACTCTATGAACATAGTACAAAAAGACATGAAGGAAAAGTTGGCGAGATACAACATGACCACAAATTTAAGTAGATGATGAGCACCTAACTGGTTGGCATTTAAAATCCTTCTTTGTTTACTAAAATTGAAATGTTTTCATTGAAAGGACATCTAACAGCGGACTTCATTGAGAAGTTGGCACAACGGTACAAACAAGACTTGTTATGCTGCTCACGTCTAGGGTCCAAGCCTCTCCTTGACATGTTGCCATTCGAACAAAATTGGGAGCCACTTAAAAAGCAATTCGAGGCAAACCGTTCATCCACTTGAGAAAGTATCCCTCCTCTTAAAACCACTGGAGCCGCCAAACAAGAACTTGACACGTCTTGAGGCGCTGAGGCATTCAAGGAAATGGTTGAAACCTAATCGCATCGGTTTCTTGAGATGCGGACAGTTACTCTTTGTTAGCGAACGTTTCTGCCAATGTAGCTCTCGAGAGCCAATGGGAGTGTGACATGTTGCATCAATTGGAGATTAGAACCAGAGGAACCACCACAGAAGTCTCAAGTTTTCTGTATAGCAGTGTGTAACTCCATTTCTATCCTCGAGAGCCAATGGGAGTGTAAAATGTTGGCTCGACTGGAATTTAGTACCAGAGGAACCACAAACGAAGTCCTGAGTTTCTTTGGTGAAATGTAGATTAATCTCCACCCTCAGGAGCCAACGGGAGCTTGAAATGTTGCATCAACTGGAGATTGGGACTAGAGGAACCATCAACAAAGTCTCAAGTTTTTTTGGCAAAACGTAGCTCCATTTCTATCCTCGAGAGCCAATGGGAGCATGAAATGTTGCGTTAATTGGAGAGTAGGACTAGAGGAATCATCAACGAAGTCTCAAGTTTCTTTGGTTTGGTGCAGTGTATCTCCATTTCCATCTTTGAGAATCAATGGGAGCGTGACCTTTTGCATCAATTGGGGATTAGGAACAGAGGAACCACCAACAAAGTCTTGAGTTTCTTCAGTGCAATGTACCACCATTTCCATCCTCGAGAGCCAATGGGAGCATGAAATGTTGGCTCAACTGGAGATTAGGACTAGAGGAACCATCAACAAAGTCTCAAGTTTCTTCAGTTTGGCACAATGTAGCTCCATTTCCATCTGAGAGCCCAATGGAAGCATGAAATGTTGGCTCGACTGGAGATTAGGACTAGAGGAACCATTAACCAAGTCTCAAGTTTCTTCAGTTAGGCACAATGTAGCTCCGTTTTCATCCGAGAACCAATGGGAGTATGAAATGTTGCGTCAACTGGAGATTAGGACCAGAGGAACCATCAACGAAGTCTCAAGTTTCTTCAGTTTGCCACAATGTACCTCCATTTCTATTCTCGAGAGCCAATGGGAGCTTGACCCGTTGCATCAGTTGGAGATTAGGATGAGAGGAACGAGAGGCGACATTGAGTGTCTCTTCGTTGACTTGCACCATGTATTTGGCACACCAGATAAGGGATGCGTGGCTAAGTCTTGCTTTCGGTACTTTGATGTCCCCAGTGATGTTCCATTGCCATCGTTTCCAACAACTTTTTGTCTTACAACTGTTTTTTTGGTTTCGTTTTGCTCTTGATACCAAACATGCTGCTTTTGCTCCATTATGCTGTACGTGTACATGTGAAGAGTCCGACCGAACGGACGGAAGTGTGCGAGAGCGTGATTATACGTGTGTTGGTCCCACCAATCAATTCACCATTTCCTTATGCCCCAACAGTCGCCCAGGATGAAATTTAATGCCATTTACCGTCATCAACAACCCACTCCTGGTTACTTTCTGGGATTTCTTGCGTTCCTTTGTTGGTTCTTTTTGAGGTGTTTCTTCAATGGATTTTGGCTAACGAAGAGCAAGAAACGGGCATGTGTTTTGCGCCATGAAACTGCGGTACAACTATCGAGTGAATCTGTTGTTGTAGGTGGGACTGTTTTACACACTCATGCATATGCGTATGAGGGGAGGGGCCTGCACTCCGCTGTCAGAGCCAATTGGCTGTACTGGAGAATGCTTGACGCAGGAGTGTTCTGATTGGTGTGAGAATGAAAGGAGCCGTGTGTAATCTTATTTCCAAAAAAGCCTTATTCTTGTAACATCATAGAAAAAAATCAAATACGTTATTGTTGTATTAATTTGACTATTATCTTCTTAACAGACTTGGTTTAGTGTTTTGCTTTTTTTTAACAAAGATACTGTACTCATTTTTTTTATTAGCAAGGAGAAAATGCTCATTTTGCTCATATTATGTTAAAAGACATTCTATTTTTTCACTGTAGAAATGTAACGTGAGATGTGTTGGTGTGCATGTATACATAGACGAATGGGACGTGAATGTATACATACACACTCACATATATTATATTTAAATGCAGAATATAAAGATGTATCCAAATCTTCATATGAATAGCCTTTTTTTTGTTTTTGTTTTTGAAGCGGGCGCTCATTTTTATACCACCATGAAATTATGAAATTGTGTGTACGAAATCATGGATGACTTTATTGCTTTTTGTTTTTTTTAAAGAGTCAGCGAAATGCATTATCAGAAATGAATTTCCTATAAATCTTTGCCCAATGATGAAGGTTGGATTATGATTGCAATCCTGTTGTTATTCATCAATAGTACTAGTATTAACTAAAGTATTACTTTTATAAAAGATGTAGGTTTACAAAACATTGAATTGAACAAAAAAAAAATACAATTATATATACTTTCCAAAATTTACTAAAAAAAAACAAAAAGTGAATGAGTTTTGTTACAGCCCATATCTGTGAAGGCTTTCATTTAAAAAAAAACAACAAAAAAAACATTTTATTTCGTCTTTTTACTTTTCACACCACCGAATGTTTGATCGTTTGTTAGATATCAACTATGATCCTGAATATAATGCCTGTAAATAAACAAATATATATTATATGTATTTGTATAATTTGACCCACAAGATTTCTGTCTTTAAACAAAACTGAGATAACCAACAAAAAAAATAATGTTTATGCTAATGGAAACCTTCCACAGTTTTGAAAGAAGCTTTGTCTCACGCTAACAGCTCTGTTTATCTCTCTTCACTTCATTCCTGTTTTTTTCTGATCCATTTGTTTGCTTTTTCCCAACTCTGTATTTTTTTCTTATCTTAGCCAACACACTCTGCAGTCCAGTGGTGAGAAAAAAAAATCAAAACGCTTCTCCTTTTCCCATAGAACTTAATGCATTGTTTTAACTTGTGTAATATCACTAATACATGTGTGTCAGATTTCACTCCGAAATCAAAAAGTGCCAAGAAAGTCTGAAATCAGTGCAACAAATTGTTTTAAATAATGTGTTTTTATGTTGTAATGTGAAACATCTTACTGGTCTTAAAAAAACATACTCCTCCTAGTGTAATTTCTTGTTTTTCTTTTTATTTCGGAGTGAAAAATGATCCAGCAATGTTCTGGAAAGGTTTTATGAGATTCGCCCAAAAACAAATCCCATTTTTACTCATACTGATCCTAAAGCGGTAATCATTTTATGTTTTTGCTTGTTCCGAGTGAGTCTGTTGTTAGATTGGGATGAAGAAGGGCTTATAAAATGCCCAGTGCCTATAAAATGCCATATGAACAGCGAGAGCGAAATGCCTTGAATTGGTTGCACGTTTGGTGTTTAGCTAGTTTAGATACATGCCCGTCTCTCACCACTGCTTCTGCGCTTCATCTTTTTTTTTTTTAATTAGTAGCTCATCGCAAAGCTCTAGAAGTTTACAGATGCCATGTTTAGTTCACTTTCATTGTTTTGTAATTTTACGTTTGTGGGACGAAGTACGAGAGAACTTGGAATCTGGAAATTCCAGCGCTGCCTTTTAAATTGTTGGGAGTTTTGTGTGTTTCTAACGAACTTTTCCTCGGGGGGGGGGACAAAACGGACTCTTGTTGCGATTGGACTTGTCGGACTGATCTCCAAAACCTACGACGGCAAAGGTGCTTGGAAGGACATCCAACGACGTGAGCCAAACGTGTGGATCGATTAGACTACAAACAACCAATATACAAAAGTGAACGTATTAACGGCCAACGAAAAAAATGAAAAAAGCCAAACGTGAACGTGAAAATAGTTTCTCTTTGTACGAAGGCCAAGTGCTATCGCTTTCAAACTGTTACTTCTGATGGACACAATAATTGGTTTGAAACCACTGTGTATGTAGATATGTTGACTTTGTATTAAAGAAATGTTGTCTGAAGATGATGGTGTGCCTCGTGTTTGGTCTGGAAATATTCATGGACGTAGTTAATATTAAGTCTAGCGTTAGATTTCAGCGGGGTCATTAAAATTTCATGAGCTCAGTTTGACAAGGCAGATGGTGAAATGAAATTGCTTATCGGCTGTGTATACGAGGACCAATCAGCTGTCATCGCACATGGCATCTCAACAGAACAATCAATTATTTCACAATGTGGCCTGATACCTGAATGGTAAACACATAAGTAAGCTCAACATGCTTGTAATCTAGCATCTCATCTCATTCGGATGCATTTTGCCACCCGCTACGACCCAAAGATGTAGATTGATTATGACCATGACTATGAATTTGTACATAAGACACTGATAAAAGAAGTTGTTTTATTGTTTTTACTCCCAATTACATGCATAATGGTGTTTGAGAAGTCAACCAAGTTAGTATGATGTTCTAGAAAGGTATATGTTAATATTTGGTGCAAATCTTCAGCAAATGCCACTGGCCTTGTCTTGAACCTTTTCACCTCATGGTATTTACTGTCCAACTGGCGTCTGGCTGAAAACGAGAAGATAAAAAAAATTGGTTTATGCTCAATGTTAAATCAAAAAACAAAATGAATATCATTCTATGAAGCGATTATAGGCCTTGGGAATCCTACCGTTTTCTAGACAATGCGAAAGAGAAGGTGAAGGAGATATCCGGGGCTAATTGCTTTTCTCGTCAGTCATCTAACTCATTAGCACTGTTCCTCAGGAGCCCATCAAAGCGCCGTTTGCATCGGAGCAGCCAAAAGCCATGGAAATTTCGAATAAATGAGAACGCAGTAAATTGGACCGTCCGCCGCCCGTGGCAGAGCCGAGCTACAAATGGCACATCAATCGAATCAAGCCATGGAGAAGTAATCCCGCAGAAAGAGCCAGACATCATCTTTGAGAGATGAACAAGATAGAATGCTTTTTTTGCTCAGAATAATTGCTTAGAAATTGTCCCATGCACTTGTATTTGGATCTAATCAAGGCCGTATTCTTTCAAATGCATTTGATACAACAATGGTTTGATTTGTTTGCTTGAGATCTTTTGGTTAGGCGAAGCACTGATGCTTGAGACATATGGGACACAACTCAACGGTTTTAGCTGGGTCTGTGAGTCAGAATGATCTAGAATGTCTCTAACATGCAGGTAGCATTTCATTCAGTTTTCTTTGTTTTACAAAAATGACTTTTCACAGCTGCTAATTTACTTTGTGTTACCGTTAGGGTTCAGGCGCTTTAAGACATTTAAGCACATATGAAAAAGGATATTACATATTATTTTTTGAAAAATACAGGTAATTTGCCATAGAAATATGATTTTTTTAATGTTTTTTAACGACTGTTGGAGCACCAGTTGTAGTCCGATCTCCTTAAACTTTGCATGCTTCTTTAGAATCACCTGTCACATGTGCTCACCAGGTTTCGTGAAGTTTTGAGTTTTCGTTTAGGATTTATAGGCTTTTATAGGTATATTTGAACAGGCCAAATGTTTTATAATTATTTATCTAGAGAGTCTAGAGAATTGTATTCTATCATATGATACTAATAAATGAAAAAAAAAAAAAAAACGTGCAACAGACAATCATTTATGCCCTTGAAAAATGCGATATCGCCCCCAGTGACTGATTTCTTTCAAATTTCTCACAGACCTTTAGGGCCGTGAGTATCATTCCGGGCGACCTCCGTTAACCTTGTGTAATAGGTGCTCAAATTTCACTATGGCAGCCATGATTTTTGAGATACGCAAATGTCCTTATTGCCACTTGTGGCACTTTGGACCAAAATTGTGTGTACCATTTTTTTTATGTTGATAGGACTAACGGTTGCATAGTTTTGGGTGGTATTAATTTTTTCCCTCTTATAGCGCCACCAAGTGGGCAAGCTCACTGACTCTTTTCATGTGACCTCAGATTCAGCTCTTACATACATGTTGTGAGTTTGGTGGAGATATCTCATTCCGTTCATAAGTTATAGCCAGTTAAAGCAGGCTTGCCTCTTTTTAACGTTTGGCATCCCTTTGTAACAGTGAGTTGAAAGTTCAACCTTTTTTTGATGTTATTGATATTTCTCTACAGAGAATTATCCTGCACTCGGTTGGTTCCGATTGGGCAAAAAACCTAAGACTAGTTTGCGACAGTAAGTTTTTTACATTTTCTCAATTATTTAACAAACGGTTTGACAGCAGTAGTTCTAGAGGCAAAGTTGTTTGGAATGAGGAGGTCTATTGTATGATATGAATACAGTGCCAATGTGTGATAAAAACGAGTAATATATAATTGTTTATGGCCTTGAAAAATGCGGCGTTGCCCCCTAGTGGCCGATTTCTTTAAAAAATTGTTACAGACCTTTAGGGCTGTGAGTCAGACAGGCCCAGTTAGTTTCATTCCATGGGCCTCAGTTAACCTTATCTAATAGGTGCTCAAATTTCATCTTCCTATGGGAGCCATGTTTTTTGAGGTACGCAAATAGCCACTTGTGGCTTCGAACCCAAGACCATGCGTACTGGTTTTCATGTCGAAAAGACAAACAGTTGCGTAGTTTTGGCCATTTTTGTTGTTTGTTTTTCCCTCCTATCCACCAAGTGGCCAAGCTCCATGATTTTTTTCATGTGGACTCAGACTCAGCTCTTATATATGTGATATGAGTTTGATGAAGATATCTCATTCTGTTAAAAAGTTATAGCTGTTTTATTAAAGCCGTAAGTTCAACTTTCTTTCTATAATTATTGATATTCGCTCTGCAGAGAATCTTCCTGCACTGGTTTGATTCCGATCGGGCGAAAAACCTAGGACTAGATTGCCAAAGTTGTTTTTTTTTTTTTAAATGCAAAATACCCAAAACTTTTTGTCTGGCGTGATCCAATGATTCCAACGATATGACACTTAAGCCTGCGGTAAATGGTTTAGGAGTTATGAGCGATTTTGTACTTTTGATTGCTGTAGCGCCCTACCATCCCTCCAAGTTCCAAGTCTTTTTGACTTACAGTTTGGTCTGCCAAATTAGTTTTACGTGGAGATTGTTGATCTTCGGCCATTCTAACAATTACAACAAGGTTTCAAAATGTGATGCAATCAAAATCTTTTTCATCTTTCCATTTTTAACCAGCTAGACTTACCAGGTTTTGGTAAATCATTGGGCTTACACTTTAATTCACCACCGTATGTCAAAACAATTACACAAAATGTAAAGAAACTGCGTTTTTAGTGAAGCTACAAAAACAAAATGGCACTGACAAATATCACAACAGTTACTTTCTGCCTGTTTTCTATTCAAAAAATAACTCTCACTTTATTCACAAAGTGTTTAACTAATTACTTTTGGGGTTTACGGTGTTTGGCTCATAATTAATTAGGCCTACAGTGAGTCGCAAAATCTGTGAACAAATGTAAACAGGTTGCACCCAAAC
The DNA here is from genome assembly GCF_049309525.1 of Garra rufa. Classification (NCBI taxonomy): domain Eukaryota; kingdom Metazoa; phylum Chordata; class Actinopteri; order Cypriniformes; family Cyprinidae; genus Garra; species Garra rufa. The sequence continues at coordinate 4,534,123 of NC_133367.1, forward strand.
ACCACATGAATCAATGAACGACAGTTAGCTAATTGTTCACGTGATAAATTGTTCGACATATGCGTTGTTTGTTCCCTTGTATGTTTTGTATGTTATAAAGCAGATGTTAGCAAAGAAGGGAGTTAATTATCCGTCCCGGAGTCCCATCAACTCCATTACAGATGTTTCGTAGAGCACATATATCTACAAACATATAATCAGATACAGAACTCAGCTTTAAGTACCTCAGTAACTGAACGCGGAAGGTTCGAGCTTTGTGTTATGCTAATCCAATTCTTGTGCGACCTTAAACCGAGACCTTCTTTTGAGGAAGCAAATGACTTCTTTCTGAAAATTCGCTTGAATACACTTACGGTTTATCTCGGCGAGAGGAGAGTGGCTGCTCTCCGAGTTTATTATGCAAATGAGACAATTTGACAGATTGCGCGCAACCCTTCATAATCACTGTTCACGGAAGGCTGGCTGCGGCACGAGCCGTTTCACTGGGCGGCGCGCTCGTTTATACGGGGCTTTTGGGCTCTTTTAACTAAATATGCTCTCAAAACACTTTCACGGCACTTACAGGGCGTTTTACATCCCGAACACGATGGGTGCTCCTGGGTCAACAGCTTTGATTAGCGCTGGAACAACATTTCTATAACCTTAACCATAATGATTTATTTTAAACAATTGAGTTGATAGGAGTGTTGCTGTTGCATACTGTGCTTCATACTGTAGTGGTTTTCGTTATGTTGGCTACTTCAGTGCACCACACTATGTCTTTCATGACTAATACATTTTTTAAAAAAATGCACACATTTTTGGAATCAGAAGCTAAATGTGTGCCAACAGATGTAAACTAGCATAAATATTTAAATTCTGAAAGTTTTAATATTAAATATATTACAAAAAGTCAGAGCACTACAAAAGCATGTAGATTTTTTTTTTTTTAATTTAATTCGAATATGTTCAGTGTTGTTGTCAGTGTTTTCCCCAACAATAAAACGTTTAGCGTCTATTTTATAATTGCACATTAAGTGTTTTTGCCTGTTGTGTGCCCTTAGCTAATGAATATTACCCTGTGCAAGTGGATGTTGTGCTTCATTGTGTGCTATGAGGCTAAAGTTAGCAACATTACTCAAAATCACTTACGTGTCAAATGTTTTCATTTTACTCACGGCAATGAAAAATAGGCATTTTTGCACTGCAAAGGCTGTCTTGTCACTTCTGTGGATTTTAGTTTTGTTCACTAGCATGACACTGTGCTGCCCTCTTGTGACAGGAACCGGAAGCGCATTGCTTCCGCACATTATTTACTTCACAACGATGGCCGAAGGAATATGATTTCCCGCCAAAATAGAGTAATATTGCTCATAATGAATCCTGGAGATGCGTTTTATAACAAATAATTTAGCCGATTAGACAATAACAACGAGATCTCTGTGGAAAACAGGGCAGAATCTCTTAATGAGCTGTTTTTCCTTATTTGAATATAATTTGCTCCTGATAAAACGTTGTTAGGTTGAGGTTCTTAGGCTTCTATGAATTCTAGTATAACTGTATTTGATATTTCAGACTTTTCAGCACCGTTGTTGACTAAATCATTTCATTTATATTAAGAAATGTCATGTTTATTTGTAAGAGGAATATATAGAATTGCATAATAAACTGGTTTGGAGTGGAAGACTATTTTGATTTATTGTCATTATTGTATAATTAGATTCTCTCTTACCAACTGTCTATAGTGTTTCCCTGCATCTGTATAGATGTCATTAGAATAATTAATGTGTTAAAATAAAAAATAATTATAAAGAGCAAGCTGTTACAGAAAAGTACTATAGTGATACCATGGTGATGGTATCGTTTGGTAATACTATGGTACTTTGAAATATGCCATATTATTCCCAAGAATTCAATGGTATTTTGATGTATTTTCTGTTCATATGCCATGGTATTTCAACAGTACTCAAAAACATGGTACTTTCATTGTATTTTTCCTAAAAGAAGGGTCAAAAACTTCGTAATGCCATGCTACTGTTATGTAAGCTTTAGCGAATCAATTATACGTACTGTATAAAACACTGTGTGCCGAGCATGTTCCTGCTAAACTCGATAAGAACTTCCTTAATGGTGTTTCGATGACCCCAGATCTTCACAGACATCAGCACAGAGTCGCGTTTGTTTGTTTTCGAAAGCATTTCCTCCAGCAGTTCAGAGGTCAGTATTTTTCACCAGCAGCCTTATTTGGTAGATGATCTTCTGTCTTGTCAGAGTTTACTGCTGAAGGCTCCTCAGTGATTGATGCATGGATCACTTACAAGAGTTTGTTTGAACATGTCTGGGGATGTTTGTGTGGTAATTACTTATGATGGAAATCAGTGCCCGTTTTGTGGGGATATTTCATTTGTTCGCCTTGGCTTTCAGTTAGAAATCGTTTCATCCATATCTAAGCTTTCAACGCCGGAGCTTTGAGCGCGGATGTACGCAATCGACGCATGCGCACAACTAAGTTGGAAACTCGGGCTGTAGCCTACCCGACGCGAGACGGAACAAAACGCGTGCGAGCGAAGTATATTTCGGGTTTTAGAAAGGAACTATGGAAGCCCATTTTCGCCAAGGGTAAGAAAAAAAATCATGACTTAAAACTCATGACAAGTCAAGTCACATTTAGTAGATACAAAGTCGTATTTACAAGATAAAAAGTCAGAATTATGACTTAAAAATTACTTTTTATCTCATAATTTCAATTTTTAAAGTCCTAAATAAAACACAGTAAGTCATAATTTAATTTTCTTATAATCAGGACTTTTAAAGTCATAATTTCGATTTTGTATCTTTTAATTATGAATTTTAAAGTAATAATTTCGACTTTGTATATCGTAATTATGACTTTCAAAGTTGTTGTAGCTCATAATATGACTTAAAGTTGATTTAGTAATTTCGATTTTTTTATCTCATAATTTAGATTTTTTTTAAATCAATCTTGACTCAGTAAATAATAATTTCGATTTTTTTTTAATCTCGTAATTACTTTTAAAGTCATCATTTCGACTTTTTATCTCGTAATTATGATGTTTAAAGTCATAATTTCGACTGTCATAATATAACATGAGTCATAATTTCGATTTAGTTGGTAATTTCGATTTTTTTTTTTAAGTAATAATCTCGATTTTTAAAATCATAATCTCGATTTTTAAAGTCATAATTTCGACATTTTAAGTCATAATTTTGATTTAGTAAATCATCATTTTTTGTATCTTAAACTTTGTATCTTTTAATTATGAATTTTAAAGTCATAATTTCGACCTTGTATCTCATAATTTTGAATTTTAAAGACATAATTTTTACATTTTAAGTCATAATTAGATTTAGTCAGAATTTTGACTGTCTCATATAACATAAGTCATAATTTCGTTTTAGTAGGTAATTTCGATTTTTTTTAAGTAATAATCTCGATTTTTAAAGTCATAATCTCGATTTTTAAAGTCATAATTTTGATTTAATAAGTCATAATTTTTTTCTCGTAATTATGACGTCATAATTTCGACTTTTTATCTCGTAATTTCGACTTTGTATCTTTTAATTATGAATTTTAAAGTCATAATTTCGACCTTGTATCTCATAATTTTGAATTTTAAAGTCATAATTTCAACATTTTAAGTCATAATTTTGATTTAGTAAGTCATAATTTTTTTCTCATAATTATGATTTTTAAAGTCTTAATTTCAACTTTGTATCTTTTAATTATGAATTTTAAAGTCATAATTTCGACCTTGTATCTCATAATTTTGAATTTTAAAGTCATAATTTTGACATTTTAAGTCATAATTAGATTTAGTCAGAATTTCGACTGTCTCATATAACATAAGTCATAATTTCGTTTTAGTAGGTAATTTCGATTTTTTAAGTAATAATCTCGATTTTTAAAGTCATAATCTCGATTTTTAAAGTCATAATTTTGATTTAATAAGTCATATTTTTTTCTCGTAATTATGACGTCATAATTTCGACTTTTTATCTCGTAATTTCGACTTTGTATCTTTTAATTTTGAATTTTAAAGTCATAATTTTGACATTTTAAGTCATAATTAGATTTAGTCAGAATTTCGACTGTGTCTCATAATATAACATGAGTCATAATTTCGATTTAGTAGGTAGGCTAATTTAGATTTTTTTTTTTTTAAGTAATAATCTCGATTTTTAAAGTCATAATCTGGATTTTTAAAGTCATAATTTTGATTTAATAAGTCATAATTTTTATCTCGTAATTTCGACTGTATCTTTTAATTATGAATTTTAAAGTCATAATTTCGACGTTGTATCTCATAATTTTGAATTTTAAAGTCATAATTTCGACATTTTAAGTCATAATTTTGATTTAGTAAGTCATAATTTTTTTCTCGTAATTATGATTTTTAAAGTCTTAATTTCGACTTTGTATCTTTTAATTATGAATTTTAAAGTCATAATTTTGACATTGTATCTCATAATTTTGAATTTTAAAGTCATAATTTTGACATTTTAAGTCATAATTAGATTTAGTCAGAATTTCGACTGTCTCATATAACATAAGTCATCATTTTGATTTAGTAGGTAGGCTAATTTCGATTTTTTTTTTAAGTCATAATCTCGATTTTTAAAGTCATAATCTCGATTTTTAAAGTCATAATTTTGATTTAATAAGTCATACTTTTTTTCTCGTAATTATGACGTCATAATTTCGACTTTTTATCTCGTAATTTCGACTTTGTATCTTTTAATTATGAATTTTAAAGTCATAATTTCGACGTTGTATCTCATAATTTTGAATTTTAAAGTCATAATTTCGACATTTTAAGTCATAATTTTGATTTAGTAAGTCATAATTTTTTTCTCGTAATTATGATTTTTAAAGTCTTAATTTCGACTATCTTTTAATTACGAATTTTAAAGTCATAATTTCGACCTTGTATCTCATAATTTTGAATTTTAAAGTCATAATTTTGACATTTTAAGTCATAATTAGATTTAGTCAGAATTTCAACTGTCTCATATAACATAAGTCATAATTTCGTTTTAGTAGGTAATTTCGATTTTTTTAAGTAATAATCTCGATTTTTAAAGTCATAATCTCGATTTTTAAAGTCATAATTTTGATTTAATAAGTCATAATTTTTTTCTCGTAATTATGACGTCATAATTTCGACTTTATCTCGTAATTTCGACTTTGTATCTTTTAATTATGAATTTTAAAGTCATAATTTTGACGTTGTATCTCATAATTTTGAATTTTAAAGTCATAATTTCGACATTTTAAGTCATAATTTTGATTTAGTAAGTCATAATTTTTTTCTCGTAATTATGATTTTTAAAGTCTTAATTTCGACTTTGTATCTTTTAATTATGAATTTTAAAGTCATAATTTCGACCTTGTATCTCATAATTTTGACATTTTAAGTCCTAATTAGATTTAGTCAGAATTTCGACTGTCTCATATAACATAAGTCATAATTTCAATTTAGTAGGTAATTTCAATTTTTTAAGTCATAATCTCGACTTTTAAAGTCATAATCTCGATTTTTAAAGTCATAATTTTGATTTAGTAAGTCATAATTTTTTTCTCGTAATTATGACGTCTTATTTCGACTTTTTATCTCGTAATTACGACTTTTAAAGTCCTAATTTCGACTTTGTATCTTTTAATTATGAATTTTAAAGTCATAATTTCGACCTTGTATCTCATAATTTTGAATTTTAAAGTCATAATTTCTTGACTCACTTTCTTGACTTAAGTGTGTCATAATTTAGATTTTTTTTAAATCTCAAAATTATTACTTTTAAAGTCATCATTTCGACTTTTTATCTCGTAATTATGATGTTTAAAGTCATAATTTCGACTGTCTCATAATATAACATGAGTCGTAATTTCGATTTTTTTAAGTAATAATCTCGATTTTTAAAATCATAATCTCGATTTTTAAAGTCATAATTTCGACATTTTAAATCATAATTTTGATTTAGTAAGTCATAATTTTTTCTCGTAATTATGATTTTTAAAGTCATAATTTCGACCTTGTATCTCATAATTTTGAATTTTAAAGTCATAATTTCGACATTTTAAGTCATAATTAGATTTAGTCATAATTTCCTGACTCACTTTCTTGACTTAAGTGTGTCATAATTTAGATTTTTTTTTTAATCTCATAATTATGACTTTTAAAGTCATAATTTCGACTTTGTATTTCATAATTATGACTATTAAAGTCATAATTTCGACTTTTGAAGGCATTCGTTTTTTTCTTACCTGGCGGAATGGGCTTCTATAAGGAACAGTCGTCAGAACGATAATATAAACAAGCCAGCGCCAGTCAGTTTCATTTATGTGTTATTTAAGAGAGAGTCTATCTAAAATTCATAATAACGGCAAAAATACATTTAAATAATGGTGCGAAAATGGAGCGGTTGTACAGAAGAAAAAAAAAACAGAGATAAGCGTATTGTGAGCAGAATATCATGGTGTTACCATTTAATACCAATTAAAATAGTTTTATATGCCATGTAAGTTGAACATAAGGACATTTATATACATTCAGGTACTTTCAATGTTCGTTGTTTTTATTTTAACTACAGTAGACTATTCCATGTAGTCTCTGTTAATACTCATCAAACTGCATGTATAATGGTTTTAGATGATTTATAACACTAAGACAGTGTTTAAAAATTTCCTGTCAGCTACCCAGTTATCCATCATGTTGATTTGGATGCTGTTGGTGTGATGCGTCTGGAATCGTGCCTTGTTCTTTTTTTCTGTGCGAGTTCAAATAGAGGGCGTCTGTAACACACCCTCCCTCTGGGATAAAAGACAAGACGAGAGCTGCTTTTAAAGGCACGTGCCTGTGGTCGAGGCTTAATGCTGTTCACTCCTGGAGCCGTGTGTGTGTGTGTGTGTGTGTGTGTGTGTGTGTGTGTGTGTGTGTGTGTGTGTGTGTGTTCGCAGGGCGTGTTGTGAAACTGTGGGACGGCCGTGACCTTGATCTGTACCCGTGTGCCAGGGTGCCGGCGTGGGCATCAGGTGTTGGCATCTGCGCTGCAGGTGCCCGTGCCCAATTAAAGGGGCGGCTTGACAAGCTGCCCGGTGGGCATGGAAGCAGGCCTTTAATTTAATTACATGGAAATGCACTGATTCGGGGTGAAATGAAGCAGAACGTGTCTGTTTGTTAGCTGCAGATGACTGCCACTTGACTGACAGAGCGCTTGGATTCAGGTGCGCTGGCTGATGGGTTTTTTGGGCTTATTAACAAGGGTTCACTGCGCTGGAGGACCTACCGCGGCGAATCGTGGATCTGTCTGATAAAGCGATGAAGCCAAGTTTACTTGTATAGACTTGGAATTAAAAGGGAAAGTTCATGTGCAAAGATATTTTGAAGAATGTTTCAACTGGTGTCAAATTTGACGAAATTCAGCAAGCTCACTAGCAAACAGAGAACGTTCCCAGAACGTTCTGGCAGTGTTCTCTTAAAGTTGTGAACAAACGTTCTTCCAGTAACATTAAAGAGATAGTTGAGCCAAAAATGAAAGCTTTCTGACATTCAAGGCCCAGAAAGGTAGTAAGGGCATCGGATCTGGATCTGTCCGTCTGATAAAGCAATAAACAAGCCAGCCGCAGTCAGTTTCATGTATGAGTTATTTAAGAGAGAGTCTATCTAAAATTCATAATAACGGCATTTAAATAATGGCGCAGTTGTACAGAAAACTGAAAAAAAAAAAAAACAGATAAGCATATTGTGAGCAGAATATCATGGTGTTACCATCTAATACCATTTAAAATAGTTTTAATATGCTATGTAAGACTGTGTAAGTTGAACATAAGTAAATGTACATATATTTTAGGTACTTTCAATTTTCGTTGTTACTATAGTAGACTATTCCATGTAGTCTCTGTTAATACTCATAAAACTGCATGTATAATAAACAAATTAAGATATTTTTTGATTAAATCCAAGAGCTTTCTGATCCAGCAACGCAACTGAAACATTCAAGGCCCAGAAAGGTAGTAAGGACATCAGATCTGGATCTGTCTGTCTGATGAAGCGATAAAGCCGAATTTACTTGTATAGACTTGGAATTAAAAGGGAAAGTTCATGTGCAAAGATATTTTGAAGAATGTTTCAACTGGTGTCAAATTTGACGAAATTCAGCAAGCTCACTAGCAAACAGAGAACGTTCCCAGAACGTTCTGGCAGTGTTCTCTTAAAGTTGTGAACAAACGTTCTTCCAGTAACATTAAAGAGATAGTTGAGCCAAAAATGAAAATTCTGTTAAATAATTACTCACCCCAATGTTGTTCCAATCCCAAAACCTTTGTTATTTTGCAAAACAAATTAAGATTTTTTTTTTTTTTTTTTAATCCAAGAGCTTTCTGACATTCAAGGCCCAGAAAGGTAGTAAGGGCATCGGATATGGATCTGTCCGTCTGATAAAGTCAAGTCAAGTCAAGTCACCTTTATTTATATAGCGCTTGTAACAATACAGATTGTGTCAAAGCAACTGCACAGTATTTAAACAGAACAATAGTGTGTAAGTAACGCATTATTGAAGATAATCAATTTTCAGTTAAAGGCAGTTCATCAATGAATTCAGTGATATCATCGTCAGTTCAGTTCAAATAGTATACGATATCGCTGGAAAATGTCCCCAACTAAGCAAGCCAGAGGCGACAGCGGCAAGGAACCAAAACTCCACAGGTGACAGAAATGGAGAAAAAAACCTTGGGAGAAACCAGGCTCAGTCGGGGGACCAGTTCTCCTCTGGCCAGACCAAACCAGCAGTTTGTACCAATGTCCAAGTTGTGAACAAACGTTCTTCCAGTAACATTACAGAGATAGTTGAGCCAAAAATGAGATAGTTGAGCCAAAAATGAAAATTCTGTTAAATAATAAAGCATATAAACCAATCCCAAAACCTTTTAATAATAAAGCAATAAACAAGCCAGCCGCAGTCAGTTTCATGTATGAGTTATTTAAGAGAGAGTCTATCTAAAATTCATAATAACGGCATTTAAATAATGGCGCAGTTGTACAGAAAACTGGGGGAAAAAAAAACAAAAAAAAAAACAGATAAGCATATTGTGAGCAGAATATCATGGTGTTACCATCTAATACCATTTAAAATAGTTTTAATATGCTATGTAAGACTGTGTAAGTTGAACATAAGTAAATGTACATATATTTTAGGTACTTTCAATTTTCGTTGTTACTATAGTAGACTATTCCATGTAGTCTCTGTTAATACTCATAAAACTGCATGTATAATAAACAAATTAAGATATTTTTTTATTAAATCCAAGAGCTTTCTGATCCAGCAACGCAACTGAAACATTCAAGGCCCAGAAAGGTAGTAAGGACATCAGATCTGGATCGGTCTGTCTGATGAAGCGATACAGCCGAATTTACTTGTATAGACTTGGAATTAAAAGGGAAAGTTCATGTGCAAAGATATTTTGAAGAATATTTCAACTGGTGTCAAATTTGACGAAATTCAGCAAGCTCACTAGCAAACAGAGAACGTTCCCAGAACGTTCTGGCAGTGTTCTCTTAAGGTTGTGAACAAACGTTCTTGCAGTAACATTAAAGAGATAGTTGAGCCAAAAATGAAAATTCTGTTAAATAATTACCCCAATGTTGTTCCAATCCCAAAACCTTTGTTATCTTTGCAAAACAAATTAAGATATTTTTTATTAAATCCAAGAGCTTTCACACTCAGAAACGCAAATGAAATGTTCAAGGCCCAGAAAGGTAGTAAGGACATCATTAAAATAGTCCATGTTACATCAGTGGTTCAACCTTAATTTTTTGAAGCTATAAATCGTACATCTAAACAACCTATAGAATCTACTCAATAAAATGAGGTAAACTGATGTAACAATTTACACTCAGTTTGTTTGGGTAGATTCTATCCTATATATCTGAGTAAAGAATACCTGAATCGATCAGCTAAGACAAACTAAAAAAAAGTAGGTGAAGTCTACACAGAAAAAAGCCCAGTATTAAATGAACTCTCCCGGGAGTTTATTTGAGTCCAGACTCCAGAATGTTAAAATGAACACTGAAGCAGTGTTAGAGTTATTGAGGTAATTAAGTGATTCATTGAGTGGTGATTGACCATTATTAAAGACCTGATGTTAAAAAGCAGAATCACCAAAAGGAGAAAATCTAATTTTGTAAGTCACCGTTATAGAGGTCCGTGTTAGCATTAGCTTAGCTCTTTACCATTAACTTCTTAATATTAGGTTTTGTTTGGGTGTTCTAATTGAGTTATAACGGTCAGACAAACCAGAAGAAATTAGATTATGTGGTGTTGAACATGCTTTGACAAAGTCGTGATGTAGTGTCCTGAATAACTGAGTTATATTTTATTTAATTGATTGCGCTGGATTAATCAGACAGGTGTTTTTGAAGCTTATTTTGACAAAAAATGTAAGCATATTTTTTTGATTTAGACACAGACATCAACAATCAGCATGAGAATCACAACAATGGTGACCATCAAAAACGTATGTTGTAGCCAATCAAAACTCATCCATGTCTCCCATCATGCATTGCGGCATGAATAGATTATGAGCTGATGATTTCGAGTTGATCTGTTTCTGAATATGCTGACAAAACTGAGATTTATACATCATATGGAAGCTCAATAAATAAGCTTTCTATTGATGTAAGGTTTGTTAGGATAGGACAATATTTGGCCGAGATACATCTATTTGAAAATCTGGAATCTGAGGATGCAAAAAAATCAAAAATACTGAGAAAATCACCTTTAAAGTTGTCCAAATTAAGTTCTTAAAAAAGCATTTTACAAATCAAAAATTACATTTTGATATGTTTACAGTAGGTATTTTACAAAAAATCTTCATGGAACATGAACTTAACTTAATTTCTTAATGATTTTTGGCATAAAAGAAAAATCTAAAATTTTGACCCATGCAATGTATTTTTGGCTATTGCTACAAATATACCCCAGCGACTTAAGACTGGTTTTGTGGTCCAGGGTCACATATGCTGATTCCTGATGTCTGTGTGTGCCTAAGAGAGCAAATTCCAAAAGTTTTTGTAAAAAGATCATTCAAAATTTTAAGAAAAAACAGGCTTTATTATTATTTTTTTTGCTGCTGTGAAACCACAAGGTAGTTGTAATAAATAAAGGATATAGATCTCAAAGACTACACTCTAAACGATTTCAGTGGCTCAAATTAAGTTTATTTTAAATCAGAGTTATCACCACTGCATGACTTTTGCTCTTTGGCTTGTCTGGCTGATTTAGCTAAACAAAAGTTAATGCTAAAAAGCTACAGGTCAAGAGCCCAACTAATGCTAACACTGACCACTAAAATGCTGACATAAAAATTTTGATGTCTTCCGGTGTCTTCAATAATTTTCAATCATCACTCAATGAATCACTTAATTTCCTCATTAGCTTTGACACAGCTTCAGTGTTCATTTTAACATTCTTGAGTATGGACTCAAATAAACTCCTGGGAGAGTTCATTTAATACTGGGCTTTTTGCTGTGTAGACTTTACCTACTTTTTTTTAGTTTTTCTTAGCTGATAAATTCAGGTATTCTTTACTCAGATATATAGGATAGAATTTACCCAAACAAATTGAGTGTAAATTGTTACATCAGTTTACCCCATTTTATTGAGTAGATTCTTTAGGTTGTTTTTTACAGTGTTTAGATGGACATTCTTCTAACTTTTTTTTTAATGTTACTATTTGTTTCGGAACATTCAGAGAATGTTCAAAAATAACATTCCCATAATGTTTGCATGTTCCCTTAACATTTGAAAAACCAAGGAAAAAGTTTTAAAACTATACATTTTGAAGGTAACTAAATGAAACGCTTAAAAATATTTTTGTTAGCTGGGCAGGTATCTGATCTTTAGTAATGTTCTTAAAATATTAGCACAAAAACATTATTTATATATTGTTCATTGAATGTTCACCCTGATCCACAAGGCAATTCGTACATATTCAACAAGGTAGCTAATTAGCATGACTTTAATCGTACAAATATTCATTCAAATATTTTTTGCTAAATTGTGCGTAAGGTAAGAAAGGTCGTACGAATTTGCACGAAATAGCCACTTCTTAAAATATGAGCAAATTGGTCTTGAGATAGTGTTCGAATGTTTTGTTTTTTAAATGTTAATACTTGTTTCGGAACATTCATAGAACACTTAAAGTAACATTCCCATAATGTTTGCAAAATTCTAAAACAGAATGTTCTTTTGACATTCACATACCTGAAAAATCCGACAACACACACTTCACAATCACTGCTCTGAAAATTAGCCCAGATAGCACACGTACGTCTGCAAGATGTCTGTTAAAGATCTCTTGATCTAGAAAGTATCCGCTGTGTACAAACGTCTGGCAGACTTCTGTAAGATGTCAGTTTTACATGCATTCTAATTACTAAACATCGTCTACTTGACATCTGATAGGAAACGTCCAATAGACATATTGCAGATGAGCAAACTACGTCTTGCAGATGTAAATGCAGACGTCAAAAAGACGTCTCTGAGATGTACGTGCGCTATCAGGGAGTTCAGATGAGTTATAAACTCCTATCATCTTAACATCTGCTCTTAACTTGGCCAGGAGTCAGCGCCTGCAGCTTCTTTTTGTCAAATCATACATACTTTATGAGTTCCCCAGTTCATATGAATTCGTACAAATAACCTACCCCTAACCTCGCCCCTAAACCTACCCATCACTGGGGTCTAGACAAATCGTACAAAATTGTAAGGTTGTACGAATTCATACGAATTAGCCACTTCATAAAATACGCACAAATTGGTCATGAGATGGCGTTGGAATGTTTTGTTTCTGAAACAACTTATTTGGACGTTCTGCTAACATTTTTTTAAAGCTACTAATTGTTTTCGGGAAACATTCTGAGAATGTTCTAAAAAGGGATAGTTCACCCAAAAATGAAAATTTGATGCTTATCTGCTTACCCCCAGGGCATCCAAGATGTAGGTGACTTTGTTTCTTCAGTAAAACACAAACGAAGATTTTTAACTCAAACGGTTGCAGTCTGTTAGTCATTTAATAGCAGTGAATGGGCACCTTTGAAAGTAAAAAAAAACATGCACAGTCAAATCCAAATTACACCCTGCGGCTCGTGATGATACACTGATATCCTAAGACATGAAACGACCATTTTTTGTGAGAAACTGAACAGTATTTATATCATTTTTTACCTCTGATATGTCCAACTGTCCTGGGCACGTGCTCAGCATCCGGCATGTTACCTGTGTATGCGCTCTGGCGTAGTATACACAAGCGTCGGAAGGGAAAAAATTATCACTGCAGACTCTATACTAAGTTAATAGGTGTATCTATCTGTTGATATCTAGCCGAGGAGCAAGCAACCATACCTTAAAGCGATCAGAAAGTCGCCTACCTCTTGGGTGCCCTGGGGGTAAGCAGATAAACATCTTATTTTCATTTTTGGGTGAACTATCCCTTTAATGTTTGAAAAACCAATAAAAAAGTTTTTTATATTATTTGTATGAATTCGTACAAATTACCTACCCTTAACTCTGCCCCTTAACCTACCCATCACTGGGGACTAGATGAAACATACAAAATCGTAAAGAAAGTTTGCACATATTTGTACAAATTAGCCGTGCAAATTGGTCTTGAGATAGCATTGGAATGTTTTGTTTCAGAACATTCAGCTAAAAATTTTTGAATGCAACTAACAAAATTCTAAAATGGAATGCTCTCTTAACATTCACGTAACCAAAAATAAATATATATATGAAACATATTAGAACCTGGATAACATTCAGAGAACATTCAAAGTTAACGTTTTCATAACTTAATGTGTACGTTAGCAAACGTTCTTAGAATGTATATTTTCGTTAGCTGGGTCTATACTTTTTTTTTTAGAAAATTAAGATTTCATCTGCATGTCAGCTTTATTTTCGTGAGCTTATTTGTGAGCAAGTGTGTTAATGGAAGTGAAATAACAGTACCAAAATAAGAAGCTATTCAGAAGCAGCATATATAACTTGGCGGAAAATCAAAGTGTATGACGCAGCTGAACAATAATTCTGGAATATATCATACCGCCCTTCCCTGGAGATGCTCAAACAACACACAGTTCGCAATCACTGCTCTGAGAGATAGTTCAGATGAGTTATAAACTCTTAACGTCTGCTCTTAAACTTGGCCTAGAGTCAGCGTCTGCAAATAACCCATAGAAGTCAGAAGCATAAAGTAAATCAGGTCACAAGTTCAGCCGTATGTATTTGGATTAGAGTGTCTCATTGGGTCATGTGGTTTGTGTTATTCGCGTTCGGCTAAAGAACGCATGTGTGATGCCTAAAATTAATCATCAAAGGCGCAAGTGCAATAAACATGTCTTTACGTAAGAGTTTATTTACAAACTGAAACTATGCAGAGAATATGTTTTTCTTGCTAATTGCGTAGGCTAGCAAAACGCCAGATGTTTAGCATTGATTGCGAACGTTAACCGTTGCGCTGAATGATCAACATGGTAAAACTGATTGTTATTGTCTCTCAAATGAATTAAAAGAGACAGATATAGAGATAGTTGTGGCAGCTAACAGCTAATCACAGCGCAACACATGTTGTTTTCCCAGTGTTGATGGATGTATTTAGCATGCTATGCTAAAATGGTTTCTCGGTTAAGTGGAAACAGACGTTATGTCTTCTAAAGGTCCGTAATTGTCAAAGATTCCTAACCTATCAGCTGTTCATTGTGGTCATAAATGCTCAAGGGGGTTTAGCTTCACACACAAGTATCTGATCCAGCATTAATACTTTACAGAAGTACAAACCCTTTGAAGACATTTGGAAAGTACTTGAGTGAAAACAATATAGAACAAAAATGTAGGCTTGAAAGATCTATTACCCAGCTGTCGAAAGAACATGTTGCTAATGTTCCCTTTAACTTGTGTTCTCTGAAAATTGTAAACATTCAGTGTTTTCAATAGTTTTTTGTTTGTTTTGTTTTTTGTTTTGTTTTTATGGGAGCATTACTTTTGGATGTTCTCTTAAACAGTTCTAATATTTAAATAAAAACGTTACATGAACATTCAACTTCAATGTTTGGTAATAAAACATTTTTGTGCTAAAGTTTAAAAAACATTATTTAAAACTCCACAGCCAAGAGAAAAATGTGACCCTGGACCACAAAACCAGTCTTAAGTAGCACTGGGGTCAAAATTATTGATTTATTTATTATTTTCTTTTATGAAGATGATTCATGAAGATATTTCGAAAAATGTTCTACCGTAAATATATCAAAACTCAATATTTTATCAGTAATATGCATTGCTAAGAACTTACTTTAAAAGCGATTTTCTCAATATTTAGATTTTTTTTTTTTTTTGCTTCCTCAGATTCCAGATTTTCAAGTAGTTGTATCTTTGCCAAATATTGCCCTATTCTAACAAGCCATACATCTGGAAAGCTTATTTATTCAGCTTTCAGTATATGAATTGGCCCTTATGACTGGTTTTATGATACAGGGTCAAATATGTACTAAAAACACTTTTGTTAACATTTCATTAGGCTGTGAAAATATTGGTTCTCGGGATGTTCAGAAGGTCCAGAATTTTTAAAGGTTTCAAAAACATTTAATCTTGGATAAACAAATGTACATTATATACAAACATTATGCTAATGTTATTATTTGAATGTTCTCTGAACCTTCTGAAACAAGTAACATTTAAAAAAAACATAACATGAAGGTCCAGCTAAAACATTGAAGGTGTGAAACATTCTATAAACTATATGTATACAAATAATGTTTTCGTGCTAACATTTTGAGAACCGTAGATAATTGTTACTGGAAGAATGTTTGTTAACGTAACTTTGAGAGAACCTTGTCAGAAGAAAACATTGAAAAAAACATTGGAACATTCGATTGCCAGTTTGCTAGCTACTTCATCCTGTAAATATTAGCCTACCTTGTTGCGACCATTTAAAAAACAGCTCGGTCTCCTTATTTAAATGTATTTGTATTTGACCGTTAAAAAAGGCGGCAGCTTTTCCCTAACGCTAATGACAGTAACTGGCAATTGAGAGCTGATACTGCTTATTTTTTCAATATTTTGATAACTTTTTATTATTCAAATTTGTCAGGGTGCTTAATAAGACATTTTTCTGTTATGTGACAACTTAAATACATATAATTACACGGACTTCAACGTTTGACGGCTCATTTTTGTTCATTTATTTTTAACGAGCGTTTTAAAGTTTTGGTTCTCTTTAAGGCAAAGGACTTTGGCAGTATCTTTAGATCGTTCCTATTCTATTTGTCATGATCACAAGCACTTTCAGTCGTTAGTCACTGGCGTCAGGTGCTTTAAAAAGCTCTTCCGTTTTGCACTGTGGTGAATTATTAAAATGCATTTTCCTCGAACCAATAACCGCTAATGCAAAATTACAGCGGATACACCCACAAACAGACCATTTAGAGACCATCTTGTTTATTCAAACATCACAGAACATTTCGGCCCGCATTGTATTGGGACTCAAAGCTGTCAGAGAGTTTCTGGTATTGATTTTAGCTGTAGAAATTACTGGCGGAGACCCAGAAACTCTTTCAGGAGCGTCCCGCGGCTCTTCCGGGAATCGCGGCGAAGAAGGAGGAACAGGATGGCGCGTCTCATCATCATCCTCATCTTCCCAGTCGTGTGTAGCCTATTTGAGAGGGGTTGGAGTGTGTTGGGAGGATGGAGGTGATGGGAGGCAGAGCTTGAGGATCTCTGGACTCTCCGGGATACGCGGATCGACAGGCTGAAGGAATGCGCGCCGGACTTTCACACTTTCTCAGGTAAAACTCAACGTTTTGAATTCAGAAACGGACGCTTTGATGTGCGTTTAGCTTTCAACTTTAGTTTACGCTGTAAACGTCGCAAAGGAGTTCTGTTTGTTTGGATGTACTCGGCGGGAGTTTCACTCGTTCTGGAAGCTAAACATATTTCTTCAAAAAAGCTGTTTTTGTAAACTGGTCAACAACAACAGCGAACAAATTGAAAAAACGGAGTCTGCATTTTACAATATGTAAGTGGTACAAAGTTGGAAGTTTTAGTCGGTAGGTGTAAAACTTGTATAAAAAATACGACGATGTATATAATAAAATAAAACATTAAGCTTTCGGTCCTTTTTAAGAGTTTGAACCACTTGTGTTATTTTAATAGACATATGTCAATTGTTTAAGAACATTGTTAAAGAGCAGATCGCCACAGCTAAAAAAAATGTTTTAAGGACGTTTTGCAAATGTGGTATTAAGTAATGAAAATGTTATTTTCAGAACGTTCAAATGTCAGTTTTTCTTGGTTATACGAATGTTCAAGGAACACGCAAACCTTATGGGAATGTTATTGCTGAACGTTCTCTGGAAGTTTTAAAGCAATTAACGTTTAAAAACGTTACAAGAGGGTCCAACTAAAACGTTTTAGAAATAAAACGTTCCATGAATGGTGAATAAATGACGTTTTTGTTAATCAAAATGAACAAAAAAAAAGTTAAAATTCTGAAGTGAATTAACAAATAAGGTATAGCAGATGGAAATGGTATTAATTTGTGACCCTGGACTATTTTTTACATCATCTGAAAGCTGAAAAAAATAAGTGATGTATATAATAGTTTAATAGTTGGCCAAGATACAACTATTTGAAAATCTGGAATCTGAGAGTGCAAAAAAATCTAAATATTGAGAAAATCGATTTTAAAGTTGTCCAAATAAAGTTTTTAGCAATGCATATTACTAATCAAAGAAAGTTTTAATATATTTGCGGTAGGAAATGTACAAAATATTTTAATGGAACATGATCTTTACTTAATATCGTAATGATCTTTGGCATAAAAATAAATTAGATAATTTTGCTATTGCTACAAATATAACCATGCTTAAGACAGGTCACAGGCTCCATACCCCATAGCACTTTTGTGTTTTTTTAACCTGTTATCTAACATTTTATGCATTTTATGTCTGGTTTAATCTCTAGCTCTTCAGAAAACTGTCATGTTTTGGTGTTAAATAACCCAAAAAATCAAACACATCCAAAGAAAAAAGTTTCAGGCAAGTACCTTTAATTTTTTGAGTCTATACACTACAGAATCGCATAATGCTCTGATTATACAGCAAAACAGCATATAGCCGTAATCATATTTTAAAAAATAATCTCTTTTGCGGATGTTTTACACTCCTGCATCTCCAGAGACGCAGCCAAACGCTAAAAAAACACCCCTTAACGATGTAAACGCACATGCATGCAAACCAATCGCAGATTTCCCAGCCCACTCCCTGGCGCTGACATTCGCTAAGCTGATTTCTGGGTCTCATTTGATGGAATTCGATTAGGAGCGCGCCGTGGAAAGCTCTGTGTTTGGCTAATGGAGTTTGTTTTGGAATTACGCTGCTAAGAGAGAAGCACAAACACCAGGTTTCTGTACACAGCCATTACATTACGGGTGGAAACGCCACCCGAGTGTGTTCAGATGTTTAGGCTTTTGCCTGATGATAAATAATAGCACTTAGGGTATCAATCTGAGCGGGTTTGTGGATGAAGACACTTGTGTTTAATGGTCAGAGTGGAGTGGATCCACTTTACATTCCTTTGGGGGAAAACTGGATTTATGTGTTTGAGGTGTGGCTTGAAACATCCCTGAGATCTGGATGTTTTCATGCAGATCTGGTGAACTTCTGCAAAAGCTTTAGAGTTGAATGTGGGGTAGAAGTTAAGATCTTTGTGTTAGCATGTATTATTTAGGCGTTAGCTTTAGCAGGACTCAAAATAGAGCAATCAAGGACATGCATTAATGATTTTAATTGCATTAAAGTTACTGTAACTCTTGGGCTTGAATAATAATGTGACACTAACAGGCGACTAATGTTCAGTAAGTAGTTGCATTTATTAATATTAACAATTAGAATAAAGAAGCAGCTTCATAGCAGCTTGGCTCATTAATATATAATGTGCAGCTTTAAATACATCTTATCCAATCAGAAGTTAGAATCTAAAATATGCATGTATATTAAAGCAGTATATAATGAGTGGCTGTGTATTAAAATCTTAAAGCATATTGCTTTTGTAACATATATTGATAAACATTTGCATATTAATCATAATAATAATAGGTTATTGTAATTATATTGCTTAATGGAAAAGTGTCATGGTAATAATAATCAAAATTATAGTATGTTAATTTGATAACTTAAAGGAAAAAAATAATTAATAATAATAATAATAATAATAATTTTAATAATATTTAAGTAATTCTATTACCTAATGGAAGAATGCTTAATAATAGTAATAAAAAATATTATTATTATTATTATTATTATTATTATTATTATTATTATAATTAGGTTAATTGTATTTCTTAATGCAAGAATGTTTTGCCAATATCAAAATAATAAAAATATTAAGCAATAATTATTATTATTTTAATAATTTATTATTATTATAAAATATAATATATTAAAATACAATTATTATTATTATTATTAATAGGTATTCTTCAATTATTCTTAATTGCAATAATTATTTTTTATATTAAATATTATTATTGTTATTTAGTTATTTTAATTATATTACTTAATGCAAGAATATTTGCCAGTATCAAAATAATAAAAATATTAAATTAAACAAAAATAGCAATAATAGTAATAATAATATTATTTTAAGTTATTGTTAGAATAATTATTGTTGTTGTTGTTGTTGTTGTTGTTGTTATTATTAATATTATTTTCTCTTATTATTATTATTATTATTATTAAAACATTAAAATAAAATTATTGTACTTATTATTTTGATTAGGTTAGCTTTTTTTATAATAATAATAATGATTGTTATTTAGTTACATTATATTACTACAAGAATGTTCTGAGAGTATAAAAAGTAATAAATCCAAATATTAGATATGATTATTAATATTTTATAATATTAGTAGTAATTATTTTATTAGTAGTAAGTTATTTTTATTATATCACTTACTGAAATAATAATATAAATTATTATTATTATTATTATTATTATTATTATTCATTATTAATGAAGGAATTGTTTATGATTATTATTATTGATTATTAATAATAGTAAAAAATCAGTTTCATTTCAATCAACTCATTTCAGTGTTATGTTCCAATGAAAATGTTGTGTTTGGGGCTTTTTTATTGTTGCTAGGATCTGACAGATCTGATTGCTCATCAGATTTCTGTTGTTTCCTGTTGACATCAGTGGCGGTTTGCTCTAAAATGCCGGCGGACACTGTATAAGCACATTTCGTCCATCACGGTCCATGTTTTAGTTTTTGTGTGCCGCCGAACGTCTGCTTAGAATGAAGCGTTCTGAACTGTTGCACAAGACGTTGGGAAAAACACATGCAGGGATGTGACTCGTTTGTTCCGTTTGCTAGTAAAACAATGTCCCAAAACCAAATGAGTCATTAGTACACAGTCCTAACCAGTACAGTGCACAGCCATAGATATGGATAGGTAGTTGGCATATTCGACTGCTCCAGACATGTCGTCATGTGCGTTATGTGTCGTCACTCACAGTAAAAGAGTTTTCCTAAATGCTGTTGCATAGCCTCTAGTTGTAAAACTTTAGTTCTGAAACTTTTAAAGTTAAAAGTAACTTTAAAAGCAATAGTTACTTTTAAAAGTAATGAATTACAATATTACTAATTGATAATGTAACTCACCATACTTGAAATGTGTTACTTAACTAGTTACTTAAAAAGTTAATTATGTAACTTGCGATACTTGTAATGTTTTACTTTACTAGTTACTTGAAAAGTAATCTGATTACGTAACTCTCGATACTTGTAATGCGTTACTTTACTAGTTACTTGAAAAGTAATCTGATTACGTGACTCTCGATACTTGTAATGCGTTACTTTACTAGTTACTTGAAAAGTAATCTGATTACGTGACTCTCGATACTTGTAATGCGTTACTTTACTAGTTACTTGAAAAGTAATCTGATTACGTAACTCTCGATACTTGAAATGCGTTACTTTACTAGTTACTTGAAAAGTAATCTGATTACGTAACTCTCGATACTTGAAATGCGTTACTTTACTAGTTACTTGAAAAGTAGTCTGATTACGTAACTCTCAATACTTGTAATGCGTTACTTTACTAGTTACTTGAAAAGTAATCTGATTACGTAACTCTCAATACTTGTAATGCGTTACTTTGCTAGTTACTTGAAAAGTAATCTGATTACGTAACTCTCAATACTTGTAATGCGTTACTTTACTAGTTACTTGAAAAGTAATCTGATTACGTAACTCTCAATACTTGTAATGCGTTACTTTACTAGTTACTTGAAAAGTAATCTGATTACGTAACTCTCAATACTTGAAATGCGTTACTTTGCTAGTTACTTGAAAAGTAATCTGATTACGTAACTCTCAATACTTGTAATGCGTTACTTTACTAGTTACTTGAAAAGTAATCTGATTACGTAACTCTCAATACTTGTAATGCGTTACTTTACTAGTTACTTGAAAAGTAATCTGATTACGTATCTCTCAATACTTGTAATGCGTTACTTTACTAGTTACTTGAAAAGTAATCTGATTACGTAACTCTCAATACTTGTAATGCGTTACTTTACTAGTTACTTGAAAAGTAATCTGATTACGTATCTCTCAATACTTGTAATGCCTTACTTTACTAGTTACTTGAAAAGTAATCTGATTACGTAACTCTCAATACTTGTAATGTGTTACTTTACTAGTTACTTAAAGTAATCTGATTACGTAACTCAATACTTGTAATGCGTTACTTTACTAGTTACTTGAAAAGTAATCTGATTACGTAACTCTCGACACTTGTAATGCGTTACTTTACTAGTTACTTGAAAAGTAATCTGATTACTTATCTCTCGATACTTGTAATGCGTTACTTTACTAGTTACTTGAAAAGTAATCTGATTACGTAACTCTCGATACTTGTAATGCGTTACTTTACTAGTTACTTGAAAAGTAATCTGATTACGTAACTCTCGATACTTGTAATGCGTTACTTTACTAGTTACTTGAAAAGTAATCTGATTACGTAACTCTCGATACTTGTAATGCGTTACTTTACTAGTTACTTGAAAAGTAATCTGATTACGTAACTCTCGATACTTGTAATGCGTTACTTTACTAGTTACTTGAAAAAGTAATCTGATTACGTAACTCTCGATACTTGTAATGCGTTACTTTACTAGTTACTTGAAAAGTAATCTGATTACGTAACTCTCGATACTTGTAATGCGTTACTTTACTAGTTACTTGAAAAGTAATCTGATTACTAGGGGTGTAACGGTACGCTTAAATCGTATTCGGTTCGGTACAGTGTCTTGGAGAGCTCGGTTCGGTTCATTTTCGGTACAAAAAAATAAGAACTTACAAAATCTTTATTTTGAAAAGTTGCCAATATACAATAGAATTCTTGCATAAAATAAATAAAAGCGACACATTTGGGTGATATTTTACATAATATTTTTTTAAGGCTCTGAAATGAAGCGGTTGCAATAAATGTTATCATTATACAAATTAGAGTGTTTATGAATGGTTATGGCGATTCATGTTAAATTTGAATATTGTATTTTATGAATGAAAGTAAAACTGGCGAGGTGAATCTCTTGTTTTATTTAATGTTATCACAGGATAGTTAAATATAGGCTGTGTGGGGGGGAAAGAGTGCGTGAAATAAGACCACAAAAATCTGTTAATGTGTTAACGGTCTAAATTTGGACTATATTTTTTTTAGATACATACGTTTATATGTATTTTATATGTATTTAAATTTGAAAGTAAAATAAATTACAATATTTATTTATGTTAAATCATAATCTGCGTGACGCTGCCGTTAATTTGCTTTGATGACGTTCCAGGGCATTCCAAATGAGCGATTATTTTCAGCGAAGGGAGCAGTGAACACTGCGTAGGGACCATGTCGATCGGAACGCACCCAAAGAGTATTCTTTGACGCACCTTAACCAAAGTGCTAGTGTTACTGTTCGTCACTCAATAGCGTCCGTGCGGAAACTCGCCTAGGAACATTGTTCCGCTGCGCTTAATATCACGCTAATAATAAATGTATATTATTTAATGAAAAAAAATATACCGAAACGGTACGCAAGTGGACCGAACCGAACAGGCCGTACCGAAACGGTTCAATACATCCCCGTGAACCGTTACACCCCTACTGATTACGTAACTCTCGATACTTGTAATGCGTTACTTTACTAGTTACTTGAAAAAGTAATCTGATTACATAACTTGCGATACTTGTAATGCATTACTTTACTAGTTATTTGAAAAAGAAATCTGATTACATATATATATATATATATATATATATATATATATATATATATATATATGTGTGTGTGTGTGTGTGTGTGTGTGTGTGTGTGTGTGTGTGTGTGTGTGTGTGTGCTTAGCAACACTTTTTAACCATTTCCATTGGTTTTTCTCCATCGCAGGTTCACAAGATGAAATAAACCCATCTCAACAGCCGTCATCATGGCTTCATCACTATCGCCGCCCAGCAATGTGACTCCGCATTGTTTCTCCATCAACAGCCCGCCTTTCAGGCACAACCACACCATCGCCTCGGCGTACTTCTCGGCGGTCTTCAGCGCTCTCGGCTTGAGCTCCAACCTCTTTGCGTTGGTGGTTCTGGCCAAGACCTTCCTCCACACCAAGAGCCGCTCACGCTCCTCGTTCCTGCTCTTCCTTGGCGGGTTGGTGTTCACAGATTTCATGGGACTGTTGGTTACCGGGTCCATCGTTGTGTCATTCCACATCACGCGCTTCAACTGGCGCCAACTGGACCCTTATTGCCACTTCTGCAACTTCATGGGCATGTCGATGGTCTTCTACGGCCTTTGCCCACTGCTTCTCGGCGCCGCGATGGCCGTGGAGCGATTCGTAGGCATCAACCGACCCTTCGCCCGTTCTACCTCCATGCCCAACAGCAGAGCGTGCTCGACGGTGGTCATGGTTTGGATCACGGCCGGTTGCATCAGTCTCCTGCCACTGGCGGGATTGGGAAGCTACCATCTGCAGTACCCCGGTTCCTGGTGCTTCCTCAACATCAGCTCCAGCCCACTGGACATGACCTTCGGGTTGATCTTCTCGCTCGTGGGTTTGCTGTCGCTGGCCGTGTCGTTCCTGCTCAACACTGTGAGCGTGATCACGCTACTGAGGGTGTGTTGCGGACAGGACAGCGGTCAGCGGAGACGAGACTACGAAGTGGAGATGATGGTGCAGCTGATTTTGATCATGGCCATCGCCTCCGTCTGCTGGTGCCCTCTACTGGTGAGTGATTAAACTACATCGACAATTGACGAATACTGAGTCTGTTGGCCAATTGACCAAAATGAGCTG
This sequence comes from Garra rufa, assembly GCF_049309525.1. NCBI lineage: Eukaryota > Metazoa > Chordata > Actinopteri > Cypriniformes > Cyprinidae > Garra > Garra rufa. The sequence continues at coordinate 4,558,523 of NC_133367.1, forward strand.
CCAGCTCAAATATTTCCGAAACCTAAGACGCCTAGTAAGAGGCAACATCATAATCAAGAAGGAATCTCAAAGAGGAGTCTTACAGGTTTAGTTACGCTAAATCGACAACGTTGTGGCCGAATGTTGATTATCACAAAATTAGCTTCCATTTTCCTTCTTTTTCTTTAAAAAATAATAACGTACAACTTGTGAAATGAAGGGGAAGGTGTACAATTGTTTTTTTTATTATTAAAAATCACAATAAAAAATTGTCCATTAAGTAATATAATTATTACCCAATAATAATAATAATAATAATAATAATAATAATATCATAACTATTCTAAAATATTCTTCCATAATAAACTTAATAACAATATTTATAAAATTACTACAACTAATATTACAAATTATTATTATTATTAATCACAATAAAAAATGTCTATTGAGTAATATAATTACGCAAACCCAATAGTAATAATAATCATAACTATTATTATAAAATATTCTTCCATAATTAAACTAACCTATTAATAACAATACTAATAAAATTACTGGAACTAATAATAATATTACAAAATGATTAATAATAATAATAATAATAATAATAATATTCTTAATCAAAATAAAAACATTTCCATTAAGTAATATAATTACCCAAACACTGTAAGAATAATAATAAGAAGAAGAAGAAGAACAATAATAATAATAATTTTATTAGTATTAATCATCATAATCATCACAGTAACTATTATTATACAACAATTAAACTAACCTATTATAACAATATTTTTTAAATTACTACAATAATAATATTACAAATTTATGTTTATTATTATTTTTAAAAAAACATTAAACATATTTTATTAGTATCTTGCTACTGTGAAAAATTCTTCTTATTATTATTTTATTTGAAAATATCTCTATTATTTTAAGTATTTTGCTACAGCCAAACTATTTTTGCATTAGTAGTAATATTTAATTAACATAACCCAACATAACATAACCTATATTAATAATAGTAATAATAATAATACTTATTGTTATTGTTGTTATTAAAAAGAAATAACATTTTAAAATGTTTTTATTTTTATTATTTTGATACTGTTTTTTGATACTAAATAAACTAAGTAATACTTAAACTAAACTTTTTTTTATTAATATTATAAATATCTTTATTATTTTCAGTATTTTGCTACAGCCAAATAATTCTTGCATTAAGTAATTTAATTAACATAACTCAACAATATTAATAGAATTAATGATAATGATAATAATAATAATTATTATTATTTAAAAATAAGCATTTTTAAATATATATATTTTTATTATTTTGATACTGTGAAAACATTCTTCTATTAAGTAATATGAAAATAATATATTATTATTATATTATAAATAATTATTATTATTTAAAAAATAAGTGTTTTAAAATGTTAACCCAACAATATGAATAATAGTAGTTATAATAATAATAATGAGTTATTATTATTATTATTATAATAAAAACATTAGTCTATTTAGTAATATAATTACGCTAACATATTTATATTTATCATTAAATGATTTAAAATAATAACGATAGTAGTAATATTAATAATAATAATAATAATAAAACATTAAAAATAAATAAATAACACAACTTACAATGAAAGTCAATAGAGACTGATCCGTAAACATCAAAATAATCGCAGTTTCACTACTGTTTAGCCAAAATATGTAAACAATATCACATGAAAAATACATAAAATACAATAAAAATACATATCACATGTAACTAGATACAAACGTTTGTCAAGACAAACTTTGAAGTTGGCTTGAGAAAGCTGGACCAGAAAGTTTGAAAAAGTTTGAACGGTTTAAAAAAGGTAAATAAGTTTAAAAAGATTTCCAAGTTTGAAAAGTTTTAAGTTTGAGGTTTGTTAGTCCGAAATAGATTAAATTAGTTTTAAAAGCTTAATGTTTGATAGATAGATAGATAGATAGATAGATAGATAGATAGATAGATAGATAGATAGATAGATAGATAGATAGATAGATAGATAGATAGATTCTAGCATGATTAGTAAGTTGTCAGCATGATTCTAACATGATTAACAAGTTGCAGACATGTTTCTAGCATGATTAGCATATTATTAGCATTTTTCTAACAAAATTAGCAAGTTGCTAGTATGTTTCTAGAATGATTAGCAAGTTGCTAGCATGTGTCTAGGATGATTAACATGATTATCAAGTTAGCATTTTTTACATGATTAGCAAGTTGCTTGCATGTTTCTAGCATGATTAGCAAGTTGCTAGCATGTTTCTAACCTGTTTTAGCATGATGAGCAAGTTGCTAGCATGATTCTTCCATGGTTAGCAAGTTGCTAGCACATTTTTAGCACGATTAACAAGTTACTATCATGATAAGCAAGTTCGCTAGCATGATTCTAGCATGATTAGCAAGTTGCTAGCACATTTTAAGCATTATTAACAAGTTACTATCATGATTAGCAAGTTGTTAGCATGTTTCTAACATGATTAGCATGTTACTGGCATGTTTCTAGCATGACTAGCAAGTTGTTAACATATTTTAGCATGGTTAGCATGTTGCTGGCATGTTTCTAGCATGATGCTGGCATGTTTCTAACATAATTTGCAAGTTGCTAGTATGTTACTATCATGATGAGCAAGGTGCTAGCATGTTTCTAGCATGATTAGCAAGTTGCTAGCATGATTCTAGCATGCTTAGCATGTTGCTAGCATGATTAACATGTCACTAGCATAACACAGAAGGGACTAGCATGTTTTTGGCATGACTTGCTTGTTGATAACATGTTTCTAACATGTTGTTACCATGATTAGCAAGCTAGTGGCATGCTGCTAACATGTTTCTAGCATGATTAGCAAGTTACTAGCACAATTGTAGCATGATTAACATTGTAGACAGATAGATAGGAGTCTCAATGAATTAGAAATAAGGGATTCTGGCAGTTTAAATTTGAATTTTGACAGTTGGAGTTTGAATAGTGTCGGCTCATTTGAACTTTCTGTCAATGTAAATCTATGGAATTTTTCCCAGTTTTAATCGTCATTTTTAGGAAAACCGTAAGTCCGATCAGTTAGAAAAGATACAGCAACTAACTTCAGATCAGTCTGAAGATCTGGGCTGAGTTTGGAGTTTGTAGAGCTTTCTCAAGCCAACTTAATCAATGAATAAAATACTGCGTTTTTAATTAGATTGAACTGTTTTATAGTGACACTTGTCCACCATTTTGTATTTCGTTAAGTTCAGCGCAGTGCATTCTGGGATACATCATTGCAGTTTGGACCTAAAATAACACCAATGTAGGCCTCCTACTAGGTTTTGAACAGTTTCAAGTCAACTAAAAAGACAAAACACTTTTTTTTTCAGACTTTAGTTTGTATCTGACGTTTAGACGTCATTCTGTAAATAAACCCATTTGGGATCCAGATGTGGGCAGCATCTGGTTTGTACTCGCGGCGTGACGTTACAAGAATTGGTTTCTGTAATGGTCTGAATCCGTTATAATTGTTTGTGACGCTTGTTTTCAGTCTTTTGGTGTTTATCGTATGGCAGAAATACTGTCGCTCGCGACACAGGTGCGCTAACAACACGAGGACAGACGCTTTACTCGTTAAAAAACACGTTAAGAGGTTTTCCTGAGGAAACTGTCCGTGTTCTGGCGGTCGAGGAACATGAAGGAGCCGCGTGAGAACTGCTGATAAGACTAATGGGAAAGAGCCATTTCCTGTTGAAGGGAAGAACAGGAAGTCCTCACTAGCAAACACACACTTCCTATTTCTAACAGAACACAAATTCATCTACATTAAGTACAATTGGGTGTTTCTTCAAACTATGGTCACCTTTTATATTCAGGAATATATATATTCTATTTAATGAAATATTTAATTACAAATTAATACTAATTTTGTAATTCTAAGTTTTGTTGTAATTAAAGCTTTCTTTGAACATTTTTTTTAATTGCATTTTTTATATTTTATTAAGTAAAAATATATAAAATGTAAGATAGAAAATGTATTTTTATGATGTAATTATATTTAATTCAATTAAAATGTTACATAAATTAAAATCGAAATTGAATTAAAATGGAAAATCTATCACAGAAATAAATTAAATCAAAATATTTTTTGTATTTTTTATATTTTGATAAATAAAAAATATATATAGATAGATAGAAAATGATTATTCATTAGCATTCATTTTTTAAACTGTTTGTTGTTGTAATGCACTTATATTTAATTGATTTTATTTTTTGTATCTTTTGTATTTTATTAAATAAAAATATATAAAATATGAGCGAGAATTATTATTAATTTCTATTGCTAAAAAAAGTATTATTTATTCGTATTCATTTTTTAATAAGTCTATTTATGTAATATATTTATATTTAATTCATTAAAATGTTATATAAATTAAATTAAAATTTAAATTAAATTAAAATAGAAAATCCATCACAGAAATATGATTTGAATTAAAATTGAATTTCTTTCTTTTTTTTTGATAAAATGTATGATAGAAAATTATTGTTCATTAGTATTATTAGTAGTAGTAGTATTTTTACACTTAGCTTTATTTTTGTAATATATTTATATTAAATTTATTTAAAATGTTACATAAATCGAAATATTAACTAAATTAAAGTATTTTTTGTTATATAAAATACATGAATGAAAATTATTATTCATTACTATATACATTTTTTAATATTTTGAAACTGAATTAAAATTGAAACAGAAATATTAACAAAATTAAATTTTATTCATTTTTTTGTATTTTTTAAATATTGTATTAAATAAAAATATGTAAAGTATGATATAAAATTATTTAATAGTATTCATTTAAAATTATTTTTTAATTAAGTTATATTATATTAAAATATATCATAGAAATAAAAAATAAAATTGAACTGAATTTATTTTCTGTAAGATAATTTATTATTGTTTGTATTTATTTTTTTATTATTTTCCTAATCTGTCTATTTATGTATACATTTGATTGTTTTTCCATTGTCCAAAACCCAGACTTTTAGTCCTAAAATACATTAATATTACATTAATATTTTTACGTTCATATATGTATCTTTACGATCTAAACAAAACATAAAATAAACATAAACATTTCAGTATTATTGTGTGAATACAATTTACATGCATTTGTTTAAAATGAGGCTTCTTAAATGCTCAGTTTTTAAAAGTTAGTCTACTTAAGAGCTCAAGACAAAATATCATAGGAAAAAAAATAATAATATTCCTTACGTAACCAATATGTTTATTGTTTGTCCTTTCTAATTATGCAGACATTTTGTCACAGTATGCCAAAAATAACATCTGTGTCTATTTAAGTTGCATAACATGAAATTAGCTTTATCTTTGAATGTCATTTCCAGCATTATAACAGTCCACAGATCCCGCCTCCAGCTGGGAATTTGAGGAATAAACACATTCGTGTGAAATAAGCGGGAAGTGCTTTAAATGTGATTTCCACCATTACAGATGTACATCCTGAAGAGTGTTGTGTCACCGCTAGCTGTTGAGCCCATTAGTGTTTTGTTCTACCTGCGATTGGCCACCTGCAATCAGATTTGCGACCCCTGGATTTACATCCTGTGTCAGGAGTCTAGATTGAGGCGAGTAACGGCCGACGGCTGATCCAGATTGTGATCCGAATTAACAACGAGCCGCATTCACACTCACACGCTCATCAGTAACCACACCAGATGCTTCAAAACGCTTCTGTTGATTCATAACCACTGCTTTCCACCGAAAACCATCATCCACCCCAACACACTAATCTGAGTTTCTGCCAACGTATTTTTTATATATTTATTCCTAATTAAAACAAAATGATATTGTGTGTATATATATTTTTTTTCTTCCAATTTTATTTTAATTTAATTATTTATTTTAATTAAATTAAGTTTTATTTTATTTTTCAATATTCGTTTATTTTTAATTAAATTATTTTTTTAATTAAAAGAAAATATTATCATAATTTATTCAAAAGGCATACCATTATTAATTATATATTTATATTATATATTTTTTGTTATTATAATGTATGTCCTTTAATTAAATGATTTTTAATTTTTTAATTTAATTTTTTTTTCATTTAATTCAATGTTATCAAATGTAATATATATATATATATATATATATATATATATATATATATATATATATATATATAAATATTTTTCAGTTTTATTTTATTTAAATTATTGAATTATTGAATCAAAATAATTTTTATTTTATTTATTTAAGAACATATTTTTATTATAATTAAAATGATTAATAATGATATATTTATATTCTATTTGTTATATTATAATTAATATTTTAATTAAATACTTTTTTGCATTTAAATAAAAGAAAATATTGTTATAATTTAATAAAAAGAATAACTTATTATTAATGATATATTTATATTGTATTTTTGTATATTATAATTTATATTTTTAATTAAATTATTTAGAATTTTTTTAATTAAATTTGTTAATTTCATTTTTAATTAATTATTATTTTAATTAAATTAATTATTATTTTAATTAAATTAATTATTATTTTAATTAAATTAATTATTATTTTAATTAAGTTAATTAAAATAAAATATTTTTATTATAATTAATTAAAACAGAATACAATTTTTACATTTACTTAAAAGAAAATATTATTATAATTTATTAAAATTATTATTGTTAATTATATATTGCATTTAAATAAAAGAAAATATTGTTATAATTTAATAAAAAGAATAACTTATTATTAATGATATATTTATATTGTATTTTTTTATATTATAATTTATATTTTTAATTAAATTCTTTAGAATTTTTTTAATTAAATTTGTTAATTTCATTTTTAATTAATTATTATTTTAATTAAATTAATTATTATTTTAATTAAGTTAATTAAAAGAAAATATTTTTATTATAATTAATTAAAACAGAATACAATTTTTACATTTACTTAAAAGAAAATATTATTATAATTTATTAAAATTATTATTGTTAATTATATATTTATATTGTATTTTTACATATTACATATTTTATATTATAATATTAATATTTTAACATTTTTAATCACATTATTTTAAATTTTTTAATGTCTTATTTAATTTAATTTAATTTTTATTTAATTACTATTTTTTTATTAAATTATTTTTTATTTAATTTATTAAAAGAAAATATTGTTATTATAATTCATTAAAAAAGAATAAATTATTGGTAATTATATATTTATATTATATTTTTTATATATTATAATTAATATTTTTAATTAAATTATTTAATTTAATTTAATTATCATTTATAATTCAATTTGTATTTAATTTGTATTTAATTAAAAGAATATCATTAAATTATAATAAATTATTATTAATGATATATTTGTTTTTTATAATATAATGTATATTTTTAATTAATTGTTTTACATTTAATTAAAATATTATAATAATTTATTAAAATAAAAACAATAATTATTAATATATTTATATTTGTGTGTGTATGTATATATATATATGTATTTATTTATTTATTTATTTATATTTTATATATATATATATATATATATATACATATATATATATATATATATATATATATATATTTAAAATATTATCTTTATTATGTTTAATTTTGAATTTACTTATGATTATATTTAAATGAATTAATACAAAATATTAAATGTATTATATATTTTTTTTATTGTGTTGTAAACTTATAATATATTAATTTTATTTTATTATATATATATATATATATATATATATATATATAGTGTTTATAAATAAATATTGAGTTTATATTAAATTCTAATATAATATTTTATTTACTTAGAAACCAAAGAAAAAATTATGTATATTATTAATATTTTTATTTTACTTCTAAGTAATACCAGTAAGTAACAGGTAAGTACTGTTAAGTAATCCAAGGATCCAACATTTTCTTTGTAGCAGTGATTATTAAACTTTTTGTATTTTGGCAGAAACTGTACTTACCATGGTAAATGTGTGTCATTTTGCGTCATGTTCCACCAAATGCACCAAATGTGTGTTTATTTGTGTGTGTGTGTGTGTGTGTGTGTGTGTGTGTGTGTGTGTGTGTGTGTGTGTGTGTGAGCATGTGTATTTCGTCAAGTGAACACTCAGCAAAGGTCAATGATTTACAACAGCTTAGCTCACTCCTTTTACCGCCGTATTCGCTTTCTTACTGCTAAGTGTTTATATTAACAACAAACCAAAACCCATTTGTTATCTTGCAGCTATTGGAGGGAAAAAAAGATCCAGAAAGGTCATGTGATATTTCCTCAGTTTCATCCTTTATAAACAAAACAAAAAACTTTCCAGTGTCCAAATGTTCCTGAGATATTTGTTTTCACATCTCTCTGAATATTTTTGGGGTGAATATATTTACTATCGACATTACGCGAGTAAATATTCCTGGAAATTGTGTCTGATGTTGTATTCTGGTTGTTCTCATTGCAAAAATCCATTCGTTTTTGTAAACATTTCAAAATGACGAAGCCTGTAATGATTGTGTTTATTTAGTTGGCTGGCTCAAGTGGAGTCGACGTTCCTCTCACAACCCTCTCGTTGTTTTTCCTCTCAACAGGTGTTTATTGCGCAGACCGTGTTGTCGGGCAGCGAGGTCGACATTCGCCACCTTCTTCTCTGGCTTCGCTTTGCGACAGGGAACCAGGTCCTGGATCCCTGGGTCTACATCTTATTCCGACGTGCCATACTGAAACGCATCGCTCCCAGGATGAACTGGTCCCGTGGCTCCATCATCAGCCTCTATCCATCGCTCTCCACGTCCTTCCGCAAACTCACACGCGCCTCTATTGGAGGAACCATTGACCGCTTAGATCACGTCCAGCAGAATCCAGCAAAAGCTGGGCAGGAGGATACGCCGTTACCAGTGCAGAACGCTACTGCGACATCTAGTTCCATTTAGCTAAGAAGACTAGCATTTATCTTCTACTTCATTATTGATATGGCGCCCAATGTAGGGCATGACCCACCTTTTAAACCCTTGTGTTGGCGCTTCGCCAGCCTGGCCAAGAAACTCCAGTCGGACATGTTTGAGAAGCGTATATTTGAGCTCTTAAGACGTGGCAAAGTTGTCACTTGCAGACTTGAGTGGGAAAGTAGGCAGGGCTTGACGTTTCCCAGTTGGCTGGTGATTGGATGATGAAAAGTGGTGGTTGGTTGGAGGTGGAGACTTTGCACAATAGTGTCCGCCCACTTTTTCAACAGTCCCTGGAGTTTTTCGCATTCATTTCCCCATTCAACTTTTCATTAAAGATCTGTGAACCAAACCGACCGACTACAAGGTGAATCACAACTTTGCAAGCTCTGATTTGAATCTGAAAAGTATTTAAAAATAAGTCAAGAATGTATACTTAATGGCTTTAATTAAAAATGTACGGCACAAACTTGAACGCTTGAATGTAAAAGTGGGCGGGGCTTAGTTTTACCAGTTGGCTGGTAATTGGAGGATGGAAACTGATGGCTGGTTGGAGGGGGAAGGGTTGGAAAATAAGTATGTGAACCAAACCAATCAACTACAAGGTAATTCACAACATTGCAAACTCTAATTTAAGTCTAAAATGTATTTGAAATCAGGGCAAGAATGTATACTTAATGGCTTTAATAAAAACGTACAACACAAACTTGAATGCTTGAGTGTAAAAGTGGGCGGGGCTTGGTTTTACCAGGAGGGGGAGGGGTTTTTCGCTTTCATTTCCCATTCAACTCTTCGTTAAAAGGTTAAACCAATCCATGAGCCAAACCAACCAACTACAAGGGAAGCACAACATTGCAAACTCTGGTTTAAAGCAAAAATGTATTTAAAAATAGTACAAAAAAAGCACTTAATAGTGCTAATAAAAACAGACAGCACAAACGCTTGAGTGTAAAAGCGGGTGGGGCTTGGTATTACCAGTTGGCCTGTGATTGGAGGATGAAAAGTGATGGTTGGTTGGAGGGGGAGGGGTTGGAAAATAAGTATGTGATGTCATTTTGGAGGCGGGGCCTTGGGACGATAGTGTCCGTCCACTTTTTTAGCAGTTTCTGGAGTTTTTCGCATTTATTTCTCATTCAACTCTCCGTTAAAGATCCATGAACCAAACCAGCCAACTACGAGGTGAATCACAACATTGCAAACTGATTTAAATCTAAAAAGTATTTAAAAATAAGGCAAGAATGTATACTTAGTAGCTTTAATAAAAACGTACAACACAAACTTGAACGCTTGAGTGTAAATGTGGGCGGGGCTTGGTTTTTACCAGTTGGCCAGTGATTGGAGTATGAAAAGTGAAAGAAATGTATACTTAATGGTTTTAATAAAAACGTACAGCACAAACTTGAACGCTTCAGTGGGAAAGTGGGACATGGCTTGACGTTTACCAGTTGGCCAGTGATTGGAGGATGAAAAGTCATGGTTGGTTGGAGGGGGATGAGTTCAAAATTAGGTGTTTTGTGATCTCTTTTTTGGAGGTGGACCTTTAGAACAATAGTACCTGTCCACTTTTTCAGCAGTTCCTGGAGTTTTTCACATTAGCTACAAGGTGAAGCCTAACATTGCAAACCCTGATTTAAAGTAAAAAGGTATTTAAAAATTGGACAAAACCTGGAGATTTGAGTGGGAATGTGGGCAGGGCTGGTTTTACCAGTTGGCCGGTGATTGGAGGATGAAAAGTGACGTTTGGTTGGAGGGGTAGGGTTTGGAAAATAAGTATGTGATGTCATTCTGGAGGCGGAGCCTTTGTACAATAGTGTCCGCCCACTTTTTCAGCTGTTCCTAGAGTTTTTCGCATTCATTTCCCATTCAACTTTCCGTTAAAGATCTGTGAACCAAACTGACCGACTACGAGGTAAATCACAACATTGCAAACTCTGATTTGAATCTGAAAAATATTTAAAAATAAGTCAAGAATGTATACTTAATGGCTTTAATAAAAACGTACAGCACAAACTTGAACTCTTGAGTGTAAAATTGGGCGGTACTTAGTTTTACAATCGTGTCCGACCACTTTTTCAGCAGTTTCTGGAGTTTTTTCCATTCATTTCCCATTCAGTTCTTCATTAAAGTGTTTAACCAATCCATGAACCAAACCAACCAACTACAAGAGAAGCACAATATTGCAAACTCTGGTTTAAAGCAAAAAGGTATTTGAAAATTGGACGAAACCTGTTGATTTGAGTGGGAAGTGGGCGGGGCTTGATTTTACCAATTGGCCAGTGATTTAACGATGAAAAGTGATGCTTGATTGGAGGGGGAGGGGTTGGAAAATAAGTGTGTGATGTTGTATGAAGGTGGAGCCTGCAATGGTGTCCGCCCACTCTTATAGCAGTCCCTGGAATTTTTCACAAAAGTGACAGTTGGTTGGAGGGGAAAGAGTTCAAAATTAAGTGTTTGGTGATCTCTTTATTAGGGGTGGAGCCTTAGCACAATAGTACCTGTCCACTTTTTTTGCAGTCTTTGTTAAAGGGTTAAATCAATCCATGAACCATACCAATCAGCTACAAGGTGAAGCCCAGCATTGCAAACTCTAATGTAAAAGTAAAGAAGCATTTGAATATTGGACAAAACCTGCAGATTTTTATGGGAAAGTAGGCGTAGTTTCTGGAGTGTTTTTTAAAACAGTTAAAAGCACTGAACCATCCAACTAGGAGGTAAATCACAAAATTACCTGATTAAAAGCAACAATGCATTTAAAAATCTGACAAGATTGTGTACTGAATGGCTACAATGAAAATGTACAGTAGAAACTTGGCTCAATTTGGGACAGCTAGGCAGTTTTGGCTCACTTCCCAGACAAGCACCCTCCTTTTCCTTTCTGATAAGACTATGAGGACCACACACTCAGATAAAATGGCAAGTTTCAACACGAATGCGGTACTGGTTTATTTATGGTCCTGTCATGGAAGGTTCTTGTCTTTAAAGGAATCAAACAAGTATCATTACTAGCACAAATTTGGCTATTTGTGTGTGAGGAGACACAAGGTAAGCATCAGATGCTGCCAGAGTGAGTTAACCTGTTTTGATCCCGAATTTCCATTGCATGCAAACCCAAGCATTGCTGCATAAAACTCATTATTCAGCCCTCTTGTGTTTGGATTGCTTCGGCCAATTATTCTCTTAAGTATTTGCATCTATGGTTGAGATCATTTTTGGCAAGCAACTAGCGCACACTGCGAACAGAAGGTTATCAGCTAGCGTGTATTTAAAGACAGTTTCTTGTGTGTAAACAACATGGATTTACGGTCATTTTTGCGCCAATTTCCCAAAAATACACAAACATTTCAACGTTTGAAACGAGTAGAATCCAGTAACGTAAACAAGATTTATATCAGCTTCCTCATTTTGCAACTGTTTCAAAGCTACGACTGCTAATGCTAAATAAGCATTAGCATGGCTAGCTGCAAATAAGCCATGATAAATGAGTAAATAAATGCCTCATTCTACTTCAGTAATATAATGTTTTTTAATGGAGAAGTGGGCGGGGCTTGATTTTATCAGTTGGCCACTGATTGGAGGATGAAAAGTGACAATTGGTTAAATAAGGAGGGATTAAAATATAAGTGTGTTTAGTGATGTAATTTTGGGGTGGAGCATTTGGGCACAGGCCCCACCCACTTTCCCAAAAAGCCACAATCAAACCAAGAAGATACGAGGTAAATTACAAGTTTACAAACTCTGATTCGAAACAAAAAAAATGTGAAAATCAGACAAAATGACAGTATGTTTCATGGAAAGTACTACAATGAAGCATTACGATTGACGTAAATTAATTCAAAACTTTGGCGAAATAGAAAACGATTGATTGAAATTAGGAATATTGTCTATATAGAAACAACATATTGTATGTTGTATTGCAAAATATGCATATATAAAAATATTTTAGAAGTTTGAGAGAATAGAGCATTTCATCATACACAAACAGGGCAGAGCTCTTTTAGCATCATTTGCTAGTCGCGATTCTCTGATTGGTGGAAATTTCACTGCAGAATCATTTTTGGGTGGAGCCTTTGCGCATAGGCCCAGCCCACTTTTTTTTCCAGAACTCCTGGACTTCTTCCATTAATTTTGCCCATAGGGATTTTTCAAGGTCTTCGTTAAAGAGTTAAAAGCCACAATCAAATCAACAAGCTACGAGTTAAATTACAATTTTACAAACAAAACAAAAAAGTATTTAAAAATTGGACAAAAAGTGGGCGGAGCTCCCTTCGTGTCATTTGCTAATCGCGATTTTTTGATTGGTGGAAGTTTCACTGCAGAATCATGGGTAATGTAGTTTTTCACCAAGAATTCTGCTGTTAAAATAAGTTGGAAGTTGAAAATAAAGTGGACTGACAGCTTCGACTAAAGTATATACCATCAACTTACAACATTGCAGCTCACGCTAGGCTCGTCTTCAATATTTAACATTACCGTTTGATATTAAAAACGAACCCCCTCACTGGAATAAAATAAATGGGGTTTTTACTTCTGGACTCTATAAGACCAAAAATAAGTATCAAGATAAATAAATAGCACCATTTTTAATCTTTATACATATTCAAATGGTGGGTGGGGCTTGATTTGATCAGGTGGCCATTGATTGGATGATGAAACGTTACAGTTGGTTGAAGGAGGAGGGGTTAAAATAGAAGTGTGTTTAGTGATGTCGTTTTGGGGTGGAGCCTGTGCGCATAGGCCCTGCCCACTTTTTCAGTACTTTCTGGATTTATTCCATTCATTTGGTTTTTCGCTAGGTTCGTCTTTAATGTTTAATGTTACCGTTCAAAATAAAAAAACAAATTCCCCTATGGAAAAAATGAATGGGATTTTTACTTCTGGACTCTATAAGACCAAAAGTGAGTTTTAACAAAGTAAATAGCGTCCATTTTGATCTCGCGTTGACTAAAGGAGATTTGTATGAATTGTGAACGTACAAAAAGTCAGTTTGTGGTATGTTTTTAATCTTTACACATATTCAAATATGTCACATCAGGTCGTCTAAAAGGACCAGGTCCGTTGTAAAACAGGATATACAATACGCAAAACACGTTTACTTGACTTTTTAAGTTAAATACACATCGAATGTGAGCATAGAGTTCATTCAATGTTTGTTTTTTCATATATACACAAGACAATCGTGTCACAAGATCTGTCATTAATCATAAAAGACCATTCATTTCACCTGTAACACATGTATTAATATATAACACAACAGACGGCAAAACAAACAGAGGCTAGGCTAAGCTAAGCTAACAAATGCTACATCGTAATACTTCAAAAGTCAAATTTATCATGTAAAACACACCCTAGGCTCTATACACATTGGTGGGAAATACAGTTTGACCTACTTTGTACTTCGTATTGCTTTAAACCAATGAATGTTTACATTAGCAGGCCGATTAGCGGCTAATACCTCAACGTTTTCCGTTCCTCAGGATCAAGGTGGGAATTGGAGGGCTGTGTGTATGAAAAGAGATGACAGATGTCACAAATCAAGCCGAAAGTCTCTCAGATGTCTGACGTACTCTGAAAAACACAGATGAGGAAAAGCATGTGCTGGGGTGAGATAGCGATAGCGTATAACATCTGTCCATCGTCAGTAAGAAAGACCCGCTAATGGGTTTCTGTGTGTTTGAGAGCTGCCCGCTTGAGATGACCTGCTTTATTTGTTCTCTGCGTGCTTTTTTTAGACAAATATCAGCAAAGGTCAATAAATATCCGTTATGAAATGAGGGCTGGATGTTTGGCTAGTTTAATGCGGTCCAGTTAGCTCATGCTGGTTGATTGCGTTACTACATGTTTTCAGGGTTGCCAGGTTTTCACATCAAAATCTGTCTAATTGTTTAAAACTAGGCCAATCATGTTTTGGGTAAAAAACGTGGTAAAAATAACATTCTGGGGGGTAAAATATATGTTTTTTGGTGGGGTTCCCCAGGTAAAATTTGCAATGTTAAAGTAGCCAAAATTTGCGCGAAAACCGAGGACTTGGCAACACTAATATGATTCTTTAAAAAAGCATCTTTCTATATATTGGGACTAATTTAATTGCAAAAACATTTAATATTTCATTAAATTTTTATATACTATTATTGTATTTATTAATATTTTAGA